>NW_028258707.1:0-54148 GCF_982586985.1 Callionymus lyra
AAGAGGTAAAAAAAAAAAATAAAAAAAATTGTGGAGTTTTGAAGAGGTAAAAAAAATATAAAAAAATTTGTGGAGTTTTGAAGAGGTAAAAAAAAAAAAAAGTTGGAGTTTTGAAGAGGTAAAAAAAAAAAAAAAAAAAATTAGGAGTTTTGAAGAGGTAAAAAAAAAAAAATTTGGAGTTTTGAAGAGGTAAAAAAAAAAAAAAAAAAAATTTGGAGTTTTGAAGAGGTAAAAAAAAAAAAAAAAAAAATTAGGAGTTTTGAAGAGGTAAAAAAAAAAAAAATTTGGAGTTTTGAAGAGGTAAAAAAAAAAAAAAAAAAAATTTGGAGTTTTGAAGAGGTAAAAAAAAAAAAATGTTGGAGTTTTGAAGAGGTAAAAAAAAAAAATAAAAAAATTGTGGAGTTTTGAAGAGGTAAAAAAAGGAACAAAAAATCAATGTTGGAGTTTTGAAGAGGTAAAAAAAAAAAAAAGTTGGAGTTTTGAAGAGGTAAAAAAAAAAAAAAAAAAAAATTGTAGAGTTTTGAAGAGGTAAAAAAAAAAAAAAAAGTTGGAGTTTTGAAGAGGTAAAAAAAAAAAAAAAAGTTGGAGTTTTGAAGAGGTAAAAAAAAAAAAAAAAATTTGGAGTTTTGAAGAGGTAAAAAAAAAAAAAAAAATTGGAGTTTTGAAGAGGTAAAAAAAAAAAAAAAAAAAATTTGGAGTTTTGAAGAGGTAAAAAAAGGAACAAAAAATCAATGTTGGAGTTTTGAAGAGGTAAAAAAAAAAAAAGTTGGAGTTTTGAAGAGGTAAAAAAAAAAAAAAAAAAAAATTGTGGAGTTTTGAAGAGGTAAAAAAAAAAAAAAGTTGGAGTTTTGAAGATGTAAAAAAAAAAAAAAAAAAAATTAGGAGTTTTGAAGAGGTAAAAAAAAAAAATTTGGAGTTTTGAAGAGGTAAAAAAAAAAAAAATTGGAGTTTTGAAGAGGTAAAAAAAAAAAAATGTTGGAGTTTTGAAGAGGTAAAAAAAAAAAATAAAAAAAATTGTGGAGTTTTGAAGAGGTAAAAAAAATATAAAAAAATTTGTGGAGTTTTGAAGAGGTAAAAAAAAAAAAAAGTTGGAGTTTTGAAGAGGTAAAAAAAAAAAAAAAAAAAATTAGGAGTTTTGAAGAGGTAAAAAAAAAAAAATTTGGAGTTTTGAAGAGGTAAAAAAAAAAAAAAAAAAAATTTGGAGTTTTGAAGAGGTAAAAAAAAAAAAAAAAAAAATTAGGAGTTTTGAAGAGGTAAAAAAAAAAAAATTTGGAGTTTTGAAGAGGTAAAAAAAAAAAAAAAAAAATTTGGAGTTTTGAAGAGGTAAAAAAAAAAAATGTTGGAGTTTTGAAGAGGTAAAAAAAAAAAATAAAAAAAATTGTGGAGTTTTGAAGAGGTAAAAAAAGGAACAAAAAATCAATGTTGGAGTTTTGAAGAGGTAAAAAAAAAAAAAAGTTGGAGTTTTGAAGAGGTAAAAAAAAAAAAAAAAAAAATTGTAGAGTTTTGAAGAGGTAAAAAAAAAAAAAAAGTTGGAGTTTTGAAGAGGTAAAAAAAAAAAAAAAAGTTGGAGTTTTGAAGAGGTAAAAAAAAAAAAAAAAATTTGGAGTTTTGAAGAGGTAAAAAAAAAAAAAAAAAAATTGGAGTTTTGAAGAGGTAAAAAAAAAAAAAAAAAAAATTTGGAGTTTTGAAGAGGTAAAAAAAGGAACAAAAAATCAATGTTGGAGTTTTGAAGAGGTAAAAAAAAAAAAAAGTTGGAGTTTTGAAGAGGTAAAAAAAAAAAAAAAAAAAAATTGTGGAGTTTTGAAGAGGTAAAAAAAGGAACAAAAAATCAATGTTGGAGTTTTGAAGAGGTAAAAAAAATAAATAAAAAATTGTGGAGTTTTGAAGAGGTAAAAAAAATATAAAAAAATTTGTGGAGTTTTGAAGAGGTAAAAAAAAAAAAAAAAGTTGGAGTTTTGAAGAGGTAAAAAAAGGAACAAAAAATCAATGTTGGAGTTTTGAAGAGGTAAAAAAAAAAAAAAGTTGGAGTTTTGAAGAGGTAAAAAAAAAAAATAAAAAAAATTGTGGAGTTTTGAAGAGGTAAAAAAAGGAACAAAAAATCAATGTTGGAGTTTTGAAGAGGTAAAAAAAATAAATAAAAAATTGTGGAGTTTTGAAGAGGTAAAAAAAATATAAAAAAATTTGTGGAGTTTTGAAGAGGTAAAAAAAAAAAAAGTTGGAGTTTTGAAGAGGTAAAAAAAAAAAAAAAAAAATTAGGAGTTTTGAAGAGGTAAAAAAAAAAAAATTTGGAGTTTTGAAGAGGTAAAAAAAAAAAAAAATTGGAGTTTTGAAGAGGTAAAAAAAAAAAAAATGTTGGAGTTTTGAAGAGGTAAAAAAAAAAAATAAAAAAAATTGTGGAGTTTTGAAGAGGTAAAAAAAATATAAAAAATTTGTGGAGTTTTGAAGAGGTAAAAAAAAAAAAAAGTTGGAGTTTTGAAGAGGTAAAAAAAAAAAAAAAAAAAATTAGGAGTTTTGAAGAGGTAAAAAAAAAAAAATTTGGAGTTTTGAAGAGGTAAAAAAAAAAAAAAAAAAAATTTGGAGTTTTGAAGAGGTAAAAAAAAAAAAATTTGGAGTTTTGAAGAGGTAAAAAAAAAAAAAAAAAAATTTGGAGTTTTGAAGAGGTAAAAAAAAAAAAATTTGGAGTTTTGAAGAGGTAAAAAAAAAAAAAAAAAAAATTTGGAGTTTTGAAGAGGTAAAAAAAAAAAAAATGTTGGAGTTTTGAAGAGGTAAAAAAAAAAATAAAAAAAATTGTGGAGTTTTGAAGAGGTAAAAAAAGGAACAAAAAATCAATGTTGGAGTTTTGAAGAGGTAAAAAAAATAAATAAAAAATTGTGGAGTTTTGAAGAGGTAAAAAAAATATAAAAAATTTGTGGAGTTTTGAAGAGGTAAAAAAAAAAAAAAGTTGGAGTTTTGAAGATGTAAAAAAAAAAAAAAAAAAATTAGGAGTTTTGAAGAGGTAAAAAAAAAAAATTTGGAGTTTTGAAGAGGTAAAAAAAAAAAAAAATTGGAGTTTTGAAGAGGTAAAAAAAAAAAAAAATGTTGGAGTTTTGAAGAGGTAAAAAAAAAAAAATAAAAAAAATTGTGGAGTTTTGAAGAGGTAAAAAAAATATAAAAAAATTTGTGGAGTTTTGAAGAGGTAAAAAAAAAAAAAAGTTGGAGTTTTGAAGAGGTAAAAAAAAAAAAAAAAAAATTAGGAGTTTTGAAGAGGTAAAAAAAAAAAAATTTGGAGTTTTGAAGAGGTAAAAAAAAAAAAAAAAAAAATTTGGAGTTTTGAAGAGGTAAAAAAAAAAAAAAAAAAATTAGGAGTTTTGAAGAGGTAAAAAAAAAAAATTTGGAGTTTTGAAGAGGTAAAAAAAAAAAAAAAAAAATTTGGAGTTTTGAAGAGGTAAAAAAAAAAAAATGTTGGAGTTTTGAAGAGGTAAAAAAAAAAAATAAAAAAAATTGTGGAGTTTTGAAGAGGTAAAAAAAGGAACAAAAAATCAATGTTGGAGTTTTGAAGAGGTAAAAAAAAAAAAAGTTGGAGTTTTGAAGAGGTAAAAAAAAAAAAAAAAAAAATTGTAGAGTTTTGAAGAGGTAAAAAAAAAAAAAAAAGTTGGAGTTTTGAAGAGGTAAAAAAAAAAAAAAAAGTTGGAGTTTTGAAGAGGTAAAAAAAAAAAAAAAAATTTGGAGTTTTGAAGAGGTAAAAAAAAAAAAAAAAAAATTGGAGTTTTGAAGAGGTAAAAAAAAAAAAAAAAAAAATTTGGAGTTTTGAAGAGGTAAAAAAAGGAACAAAAAATCAATGTTGGAGTTTTGAAGAGGTAAAAAAAAAAAAAAGTTGGAGTTTTGAAGAGGTAAAAAAAAAAAAAAAAAAAAATTGTGTAGTTTTGAAGAGGTAAAAAAAGGAACAAAAAATCAATGTTGGAGTTTTGAAGAGGTAAAAAAAATAAATAAAAAATTGTGGAGTTTTGAAGAGGTAAAAAAAATATAAAAAAATTTGTGGAGTTTTGAAGAGGTAAAAAAAAAAAAAAAAGTTGGAGTTTTGAAGAGGTAAAAAAAGGAACAAAAAATCAATGTTGGAGTTTTGAAGAGGTAAAAAAAAAAAAAAGTTGGAGTTTTGAAGAGGTAAAAAAAAAAAATAAAAAAAATTGTGGAGTTTTGAAGAGGTAAAAAAAGGAACAAAAAATCAATGTTGGAGTTTTGAAGAGGTAAAAAAAATAAATAAAAAATTGTGGAGTTTTGAAGAGGTAAAAAAAAAAAAAAGTTGGAGTTTTGAAGAGGTAAAAAAAAAAAAAAAAAAAATTAGGAGTTTTGAAGAGGTAAAAAAAAAAAAAAAAAAAAATTTGGAGTTTTGAAGAGGTAAAAAAAAAAAAATGTTGGAGTTTTGAAGAGGTAAAAAAAAAAAAAATTGTGGAGTTTTGAAGAGGTAAAAAAAGGAACAAAAAATCAATGTTGGAGTTTTGAAGAGGTAAAAAAAAAAAAAAGTTGGAGTTTTGAAGAGGTAAAAAAAAAAAAAAAAAAAATTGTAGAGTTTTGAAGAGGTAAAAAAAAAAAAAAAAGTTGGAGTTTTGAAGAGGTAAAAAAAAAAAAAAAAGTTGGAGTTTTGAAGAGGTAAAAAAAAAAAAAAAAATTTGGAGTTTTGAAGAGGTAAAAAAAAAAAAAAAAAATTGGAGTTTTGAAGAGGTAAAAAAAAAAAAAAAAAAATTTGGAGTTTTGAAGAGGTAAAAAAAGGAACAAAAAATCAATGTTGGAGTTTTGAAGAGGTAAAAAAAAAAAAAAGTTGGAGTTTTGAAGAGGTAAAAAAAAAAAAAAAAAAAATTGTGGAGTTTTGAAGAGGTAAAAAAAGGAACAAAAAATCAATGTTGGAGTTTTGAAGAGGTAAAAAAAATAAATAAAAAATTGTGGAGTTTTGAAGAGGTAAAAAAAATATAAAAAAATTTGTGGAGTTTTGAAGAGGTAAAAAAAAAAAAAAAAGTTGGAGTTTTGAAGAGGTAAAAAAAGGAACAAAAAATCAATGTTGGAGTTTTGAAGAGGTAAAAAAAAAAAAAAGTTGGAGTTTTGAAGAGGTAAAAAAAAAAAATAAAAAAAATTGTGGAGTTTTGAAGAGGTAAAAAAAGGAACAAAAAATCAATGTTGGAGTTTTGAAGAGGTAAAAAAAATAAATAAAAAATTGTGGAGTTTTGAAGAGGTAAAAAAAATATAAAAAAATTTGTGGAGTTTTGAAGAGGTAAAAAAAAAAAAAAGTTGGAGTTTTGAAGAGGTAAAAAAAAAAAAAAAAAAATTAGGAGTTTTGAAGAGGTAAAAAAAAAAAAATTTGGAGTTTTGAAGAGGTAAAAAAAAAAAAAAATTGGAGTTTTGAAGAGGTAAAAAAAAAAAAATGTTGGAGTTTTGAAGAGGTAAAAAAAAAAATAAAAAAAATTGTGGAGTTTTGAAGAGGTAAAAAAAATATAAAAAAATTTGTGGAGTTTTGAAGAGGTAAAAAAAAAAAAAAGTTGGAGTTTTGAAGAGGTAAAAAAAAAAAAAAAAAAAATTAGGAGTTTTGAAGAGGTAAAAAAAAAAAAATTTGGAGTTTTGAAGAGGTAAAAAAAAAAAAAAAAAAAATTTGGAGTTTTGAAGAGGTAAAAAAAAAAAAATTTGGAGTTTTGAAGAGGTAAAAAAAAAAAAAAAAAAAAATTTGGAGTTTTGAAGAGGTAAAAAAAAAAAAAATGTTGGAGTTTTGAAGAGGTAAAAAAAAAAAATAAAAAAAATTGTGGAGTTTTGAAGAGGTAAAAAAAGGAACAAAAAATCAATGTTGGAGTTTTGAAGAGGTAAAAAAAAAAAAAAGTTGGAGTTTTGAAGAGGTAAAAAAAAAAAAAAATTGTAGAGTTTTGAAGAGGTAAAAAAAAAAAAAAAAGTTGGAGTTTTGAAGAGGTAAAAAAAAAAAAAAAGTTGGAGTTTTGAAGAGGTAAAAAAAAAAAAAAAAATTTGGAGTTTTGAAGAGGTAAAAAAAAAAAAAAAAAAATTGGAGTTTTGAAGAGGTAAAAAAAAAAAAAAAAAGAATTTGGAGTTTTGAAGAGGTAAAAAAAGGAACAAAAAATCAATGTTGGAGTTTTGAAGAGGTAAAAAAAAAAAATAAAAAAAATTGTGGAGTTTTGAAGAGGTAAAAAAAGGAACAAAAAATCAATGTTGGAGTTTTGAAGAGGTAAAAAAAATAAATAAAAAATTGTGGAGTTTTGAAGAGGTAAAAAAAATATAAAAAAATTTGTGGAGTTTTGAAGAGGTAAAAAAAAAAAAAAAAGTTGGAGTTTTGAAGAGGTAAAAAAAGGAACAAAAAATCAATGTTGGAGTTTTGAAGAGGTAAAAAAAAAAAAAAGTTGGAGTTTTGAAGAGGTAAAAAAAAAAAATAAAAAAAATTGTGGAGTTTTGAAGAGGTAAAAAAAGGAACAAAAAATCAATGTTGGAGTTTTGAAGAGGTAAAAAAAATAAATAAAAAATTGTGGAGTTTTGAAGAGGTAAAAAAAATATAAAAAAATTTGTGGAGTTTTGAAGAGGTAAAAAAAAAAAAAAGTTGGAGTTTTGAAGAGGTAAAAAAAAAAAAAAAAAAATTAGGAGTTTTGAAGAGGTAAAAAAAAAAAAATTTGGAGTTTTGAAGAGGTAAAAAAAAAAAAAAATTGGAGTTTTGAAGAGGTAAAAAAAAAAAAAATGTTGGAGTTTTGAAGAGGTAAAAAAAAAAAATAAAAAAAATTGTGGAGTTTTGAAGAGGTAAAAAAAATATAAAAAAATTTGTGGAGTTTTGAAGAGGTAAAAAAAAAAAAAAGTTGGAGTTTTGAAGAGGTAAAAAAAAAAAAAAAAAAAATTAGGAGTTTTGAAGAGGTAAAAAAAAAAAAATTTGGAGTTTTGAAGAGGTAAAAAAAAAAAAAAAAAAAATTTGGAGTTTTGAAGAGGTAAAAAAAAAAAAATTTGGAGTTTTGAAGAGGTAAAAAAAAAAAAAAAAAAAATTTGGAGTTTTGAAGAGGTAAAAAAAAAAAAAATGTTGGAGTTTTGAAGAGGTAAAAAAAAAAAATAAAAAAAATTGTGGAGTTTTGAAGAGGTAAAAAAAGGAACAAAAAATCAATGTTGGAGTTTTGAAGAGGTAAAAAAAAAAAAAAGTTGGAGTTTTGAAGAGGTAAAAAAAAAAAAAAATTGTAGAGTTTTGAAGAGGTAAAAAAAAAAAAAAAAGTTGGAGTTTTGAAGAGGTAAAAAAAAAAAAAAAGTTGGAGTTTTGAAGAGGTAAAAAAAAAAAAAAAATTTGGAGTTTTGAAGAGGTAAAAAAAAAAAAAAAAAAATTGGAGTTTTGAAGAGGTAAAAAAAAAAAAAAAAAAATTTGGAGTTTTGAAGAGGTAAAAAAAGGAACAAAAAATCAATGTTGGAGTTTTGAAGAGGTAAAAAAAAAAAATAAAAAAAATTGCGGAGTTTTGAAGAGGTAAAAAAAGGAACAAAAAATCAATGTTGGAGTTTTGAAGAGGTAAAAAAAATAAATAAAAAATTGTGGAGTTTTGAAGAGGTAAAAAAAATATAAAAAAATTTGTGGAGTTTTGAAGAGGTAAAAAAAAAAAAAAAAGTTGGAGTTTTGAAGAGGTAAAAAAAGGAACAAAAAATCAATGTTGGAGTTTTGAAGAGGTAAAAAAAAAAAAAAGTTGGAGTTTTGAAGAGGTAAAAAAAAAAAATAAAAAAAATTGTGGAGTTTTGAAGAGGTAAAAAAAGGAACAAAAAATCAATGTTGGAGTTTTGAAGAGGTAAAAAAAATAAATAAAAAATTGTGGAGTTTTGAAGAGGTAAAAAAAGGAACAAAAAATCAATGTTGGAGTTTTGAAGAGGTAAAAAAAAAAAAGTTGGAGTTTTGAAGAGGTAAAAAAAAAAAATAAAAAAAATTGTGGAGTTTTGAAGAGGTAAAAAAAAAAAAAATGTTGGAGTTTTGAAGAGGTAAAAAAAAAAAAAAAAAAAAATTGTGGAGTTTTGAAGAGGTAAAAAAAAAAAAAAAAAAAAGTTGGAGTTTTGAAGAGGTAAAAAAAAAAAAAAAAAATTGAGTTTTGAAGAGATAAAAAAAAAAAAAAAAAAAAATTTGGAGTTTTGAAGATGTAAAAAAAGGAACAAAAAATCAATGTTGGAGTTTTGAAGAGGTAAAAAAAAAAAAAAGTTGGAGTTTTGAAGAGGTAAAAAAAAAAAAAAAAATTTAGGAGTTTTGAAGAGGTAAAAAAAAAAAAAATTTGGAGTTTTGAAGAGGTAAAAAAAAAAAAATGTTGGAGTTTTGAAGAGGTAAAAAAAAACAATAAAAAAAATTGTGGAGCTTTGAAGAGGTAAAAAAAGGAACAAAAAATCAATGTTGGAGTTTTGAAGAGGTAAAAAAAAAAAAAAAAAAAGTTGGAGTTTTGAAGAGGTAAAAAAAAAAAAAAGTTGGAGTTTTGAAGAGGTAAAAAAAAAAAAAAAAAAAAATTGTGGAGTTTTGAAGAGGTAAAAAAAAAAAAAAAAAAAAATTTGGAGTTTTGAAGAGGTAAAAAAAGGAACAAAAAATCAATGTTGGAGTTTTGAAGAGGTAAAAAAAAAAAAAAGTTGGAGTTTTGAAGAGGTAAAAAAAAAAAAAAAAAAAAATTTGGAGTTTTGAAGATGTAAAAAAAGGAACAAAAAATCAATGTTGGAGTTTTGGAGAGGTAAAAAAAGGAACAAAAAATCAATGTTGGAGTTTTGAAGAGGGAAAAAAAAATAAATAAAAAATTGTGGAGTTTTGAAGAGGTAAAAAAAATATAAAAAAATTTGTGGAGTTTTGAAGAGGTAAAAAAAAAAAAAAGTTGGAGTTTTGAAGAGGTAAAAAAAAAAAAATGTTGGAGTTTTGAAGAGGTAAAAAAAAACAATAAAAAAAATTGTGGAGCTTTGAAGAGGTAAAAAAAGGAACAAAAAATCAATGTTGGAGTTTTGAAGAGGTAAAAAAAAAAAAAAAAAAAGTTGGAGTTTTGAAGAGGTAAAAAAAAAAAAAAGTTGGAGTTTTGAAGAGGTAAAAAAAAAAAAAAAAAAAATTGTGGAGTTTTGAAGAGGTAAAAAAAAAAAAAAAAAAAAATTTGGAGTTTTGAAGAGGTAAAAAAAGGAACAAAAAATCAATGTTGGAGTTTTGAAGAGGTAAAAAAAAAAAAAAAGTTGGAGTTTTGAAGAGGTAAAAAAAAAAAAAAAAAAAAATTTGGAGTTTTGAAGATGTAAAAAAAGGAACAAAAAATCAATGTTGGAGTTTTGAAGAGGTAAAAAAAAAAAAAAGTTGGAGTTTTGAAGAGGTAAAAAAAAAAAAAAAAAAAATTTGGAGTTTTGAAGATGTAAAAAAAGGAACAAAAAATCAATGTTGGAGTTTTGGAGAGGTAAAAAAAGGAACAAAAAATCAATGTTGGAGTTTTGAAGAGGGAAAAAAAAATAAATAAAAAATTGTGGAGTTTTGAAGAGGTAAAAAAAATATAAAAAAATTTGTGGAGTTTTGAAGAGGTAAAAAAAAAAAAAAGTTGGAGTTTTGAAGAGGTAAAAAAAAAAAAATGTTGGAGTTTTGAAGAGGTAAAAAAAAACAATAAAAAAAATTGTGGAGCTTTGAAGAGGTAAAAAAAGGAACAAAAAATCAATGTTGGAGTTTTGAAGAGGTAAAAAAAAAAAAAAAAAAGTTGGAGTTTTGAAGAGGTAAAAAAAAAAAAAGTTGGAGTTTTGAAGAGGTAAAAAAAAAAAAAAAAAAAAATTGTGGAGTTTTGAAGAGGTAAAAAAAGGAACAAAAAATCAATGTTGGAGTTTTGAAGAGGTAAAAAAAAAAAAAAGTTGGAGTTTTGAAGAGGTAAAAAAAAAAAAAAATTGTAGAGTTTTGAAGAGGTAAAAAAAAAAAAAAAAGTTGGAGTTTTGAAGAGGTAAAAAAAAAAAAAAAGTTGGAGTTTTGAAGAGGTAAAAAAAAAAAAAAAAATTTGGAGTTTTGAAGAGGTAAAAAAAAAAAAAAAAAAATTGGAGTTTTGAAGAGGTAAAAAAAAAAAAAAAAAAATTTGGAGTTTTGAAGAGGTAAAAAAAGGAACAAAAAATCAATGTTGGAGTTTTGAAGAGGTAAAAAAAAAAAATAAAAAAAATTGTGGAGTTTTGAAGAGGTAAAAAAAGGAACAAAAAATCAATGTTGGAGTTTTGAAGAGGTAAAAAAAAAAAAAAAAATTGTGGAGTTTTGAAGAGGTAAAAAAAATATAAAAAAATTTGTGGAGTTTTGAAGAGGTAAAAAAAAAAAAAAAAGTTGGAGTTTTGAAGAGGTAAAAAAAGGAACAAAAAATCAATGTTGGAGTTTTGAAGAGGTAAAAAAAAAAAAAAGTTGGAGTTTTGAAGAGGTAAAAAAAAAAAATAAAAAAAATTGTGGAGTTTTGAAGAGGTAAAAAAAGGAACAAAAAATCAATGTTGGAGTTTTGAAGAGGTAAAAAAAATAAATAAAAAATTGTGGAGTTTTGAAGAGGTAAAAAAAAAAAAAAGTTGGAGTTTTGAAGAGGTAAAAAAAAAAAAAAAAAATTAGGAGTTTTGAAGAGGTAAAAAAAAAAAAATTTGGAGTTTTGAAGAGGTAAAAAAAAAAAAATTGGAGTTTTGAAGAGGTAAAAAAAAAAAAAAATGTTGGAGTTTTGAAGAGGTAAAAAAAAAAAATAAAAAAAATTGTGGAGTTTTGAAGAGGTAAAAAAAATATAAAAAAATTTGTGGAGTTTTGAAGAGGTAAAAAAAAAAAAAAAAAAAATTAGGAGTTTTGAAGAGGTAAAAAAAAAAAATTTGGAGTTTTGAAGAGGTAAAAAAAAAAAAAAATTGGAGTTTTGAAGAGGTAAAAAAAAAAAAAATGTTGGAGTTTTGAAGAGGTAAAAAAATAAAATAAAAAAAATTGTGGAGTTTTGAAGAGGTAAAAAAAGGAACAAAAAATCAATGTTGGAGTTTTGAAGAGGTAAAAAAAAAAAAAAAAAAAAATTGTGGAGTTTTGAAGAGGTAAAAAAAGGAACAAAAAATCAATGTTGGAGTTTTGAAGAGGTAAAAAAAAAAAAAATGTTGGAGTTTTGAAGAGGTAAAAAAAAAAAAAAAAAAAAATTGTGGAGTTTTGAAGAGGTAAAAAAAAAAAAAAAAAAAATTTGGAGTTTTGAAGATGTAAAAAAAGGAACAAAAAATCAAAGTTGGAGTTTTGAAGAGGTAAAAAAAAAAAAAAGTTGGAGTTTTGAAGAGGTAAAAAAAAAAAAAAAAAAAATTGTAGAGTTTTGAAGAGGTAAAAAAAAAAAAAAAAAGTTGGAGTTTTGAAGAGGTAAAAAAAAAAAAAAAAAATTTGGAGTTTTGGAGAGGTAAAAAAAGGAACAAAAAATCAATGTTGGAGTTTTGAAGAGGTAAAAAAAATAAATAAAAAATTGTGGAGTTTTGAAGAGGTAAAAAAAATATAAAAAAATTTGTGGAGTTTTGAAGAGGTAAAAAAAAAAAAAAGTTGGAGTTTTGAAGAGGTAAAAAAAAAAAAAAAAAAAAATTTAGGAGTTTTGAAGAGGTAAAAAAAAAAAAAAGTTGGAGTTTTGAAGAGGTAAAAAAAAAAAATAAAAAAAATTGTGGAGTTTTGAAGAGGTAAAAAAAGGAACAAAAAATCAATGTTGGAGTTTTGAAGAGGTAAAAAAAAAAAAGTTGGAGTTTTGAAGAGGTAAAAAAAAAAAATAAAAAAAATTGTGGAGTTTTGAAGAGGTAAAAAAAGGAACAAAAAATCAATGTTGGAGTTTTGAAGAGGTAAAAAAAAAAAAGTTGGAGTTTTGAAGAGGTAAAAAAAAAAAATAAAAAAAATTGTGGAGTTTTGAAGAGGTAAAAAAAAAAAAAATGTTGGAGTTTTGAAGAGGTAAAAAAAAAAAAAAAAAAAATTGTGGAGTTTTGAAGAGGTAAAAAAAAAAAAAAAAAAAAGTTGGAGTTTTGAAGAGGTAAAAAAAAAAAAAAAAAATTGAGTTTTGAAGAGATAAAAAAAAAAAAAAAAAAAAATTTGGAGTTTTGAAGATGTAAAAAAAGGAACAAAAAATCAATGTTGGAGTTTTGAAGAGGTAAAAAAAAAAAAAAGTTGGAGTTTTGAAGAGGTAAAAAAAAAAAAAAAAAAATTGTAGAGTTTTGAAGAGGTAAAAAAAAAAAAAAAAAGTTGGAGTTTTGAAGAGGTAAAAAAAAAAAAAAAAATTTAGGAGTTTTGAAGAGGTAAAAAAAAAAAAAATTTGGAGTTTTGAAGAGGTAAAAAAAAAAAAATGTTGGAGTTTTGAAGAGGTAAAAAAAAACAATAAAAAAAATTGTGGAGCTTTGAAGAGGTAAAAAAAGGAACAAAAAATCAATGTTGGAGTTTTGAAGAGGTAAAAAAAAAAAAAAAAAAAGTTGGAGTTTTGAAGAGGTAAAAAAAAAAAAAAGTTGGAGTTTTGAAGAGGTAAAAAAAAAAAAAAAAAAAAAATTGTGGAGTTTTGAAGAGGTAAAAAAAAAAAAAAAAAAAAATTTGGAGTTTTGAAGAGGTAAAAAAAGGAACAAAAAATCAATGTTGGAGTTTTGAAGAGGTAAAAAAAAAAAAAAGTTGGAGTTTTGAAGAGGTAAAAAAAAAAAAAAGTTGGAGTTTTGAAGAGGTAAAAAAAAAAAAAAAAAAAAATTGTGGAGTTTTGAAGAGGTAAAAAAAAAAAAAAAAAAAAATTTGGAGTTTTGAAGAGGTAAAAAAAGGAACAAAAAATCAATGTTGGAGTTTTGAAGAGGTAAAAAAAAAAAAAAGTTGGAGTTTTGAAGAGGTAAAAAAAAAAAAAAAAAAAAATTTGGAGTTTTGAAGATGTAAAAAAAGGAACAAAAAATCAATGTTGGAGTTTTGGAGAGGTAAAAAAAGGAACAAAAAATCAATGTTGGAGTTTTGAAGAGGGAAAAAAAAATAAATAAAAAATTGTGGAGTTTTGAAGAGGTAAAAAAAATATAAAAAAATTTGTGGAGTTTTGAAGAGGTAAAAAAAAAAAAAAGTTGGAGTTTTGAAGAGGTAAAAAAAAAAAAATGTTGGAGTTTTGAAGAGGTAAAAAAAAACAATAAAAAAAATTGTGGAGCTTTGAAGAGGTAAAAAAAGGAACAAAAAATCAATGTTGGAGTTTTGAAGAGGTAAAAAAAAAAAAAAAAAAAGTTGGAGTTTTGAAGAGGTAAAAAAAAAAAAAAGTTGGAGTTTTGAAGAGGTAAAAAAAAAAAAAAAAAAAAATTGTGGAGTTTTGAAGAGGTAAAAAAAAAAAAAAAAAAAAAATTTGGAGTTTTGAAGAGGTAAAAAAAGGAACAAAAAATCAATGTTGGAGTTTTGAAGAGGTAAAAAAAATAAATAAAAAATTGTGGAGTTTTGAAGAGGTAAAAAAAATATAAAAAAATTTGTGGAGTTTTGAAGAGGTAAAAAAAAAAAAAAGTTGGAGTTTTGAAGAGGTAAAAAAAAAAAAAAAAAAAAATTTAGGAGTTTTGAAGAGGTAAAAAAAAAAAAAAGTTGGAGTTTTGAAGAGGTAAAAAAAAAAAATAAAAAAAATTGTGGAGTTTTGAAGAGGTAAAAAAAGGAACAAAAAATCAATGTTGGAGTTTTGAAGAGGTAAAAAAAAAAAAGTTGGAGTTTTGAAGAGGTAAAAAAAAAAAATAAAAAAAATTGTGGAGTTTTGAAGAGGTAAAAAAAGGAACAAAAAATCAATGTTGGAGTTTTGAAGAGGTAAAAAAAAAAAAGTTGGAGTTTTGAAGAGGTAAAAAAAAAAAATAAAAAAAATTGTGGAGTTTTGAAGAGGTAAAAAAAAAAAAAATGTTGGAGTTTTGAAGAGGTAAAAAAAAAAAAAAAAAAAATTGTGGAGTTTTGAAGAGGTAAAAAAAAAAAAAAAAAAAAGTTGGAGTTTTGAAGAGGTAAAAAAAAAAAAAAAAAATTGAGTTTTGAAGAGATAAAAAAAAAAAAAAAAAAAAATTTGGAGTTTTGAAGATGTAAAAAAAGGAACAAAAAATCAATGTTGGAGTTTTGAAGAGGTAAAAAAAAAAAAAAGTTGGAGTTTTGAAGAGGTAAAAAAAAAAAAAAAAAAATTGTAGAGTTTTGAAGAGGTAAAAAAAAAAAAAAAAAGTTGGAGTTTTGAAGAGGTAAAAAAAAAAAAAAAAATTTAGGAGTTTTGAAGAGGTAAAAAAAAAAAAAAATTTGGAGTTTTGAAGAGGTAAAAAAAAAAAAATGTTGGAGTTTTGAAGAGGTAAAAAAAAACAATAAAAAAAATTGTGGAGCTTTGAAGAGGTAAAAAAAGGAACAAAAAATCAATGTTGGAGTTTTGAAGAGGTAAAAAAAAAAAAAAAAAAAGTTGGAGTTTTGAAGAGGTAAAAAAAAAAAAAAGTTGGAGTTTTGAAGAGGTAAAAAAAAAAAAAAAAAAAATTGTGGAGTTTTGAAGAGGTAAAAAAAAAAAAAAAAAAAAATTTGGAGTTTTGAAGAGGTAAAAAAAGGAACAAAAAATCAATGTTGGAGTTTTGAAGAGGTAAAAAAAAAAAAAAGTTGGAGTTTTGAAGAGGTAAAAAAAAAAAAAAAAAAAAATTTGGAGTTTTGAAGATGTAAAAAAAGGAACAAAAAATCAATGTTGGAGTTTTGGAGAGGTAAAAAAAGGAACAAAAAATCAATGTTGGAGTTTTGAAGAGGGAAAAAAAAATAAATAAAAAATTGTGGAGTTTTGAAGAGGTAAAAAAAATATAAAAAAATTTGTGGAGTTTTGAAGAGGTAAAAAAAAAAAAAAGTTGGAGTTTTGAAGAGGTAAAAAAAAAAAAATGTTGGAGTTTTGAAGAGGTAAAAAAAAACAATAAAAAAAATTGTGGAGCTTTGAAGAGGTAAAAAAAGGAACAAAAAATCAATGTTGGAGTTTTGAAGAGGTAAAAAAAAAAAAAAAAAAAGTTGGAGTTTTGAAGAGGTAAAAAAAAAAAAAAGTTGGAGTTTTGAAGAGGTAAAAAAAAAAAAAAAAAAAAATTGTGGAGTTTTGAAGAGGTAAAAAAAAAAAAAAAAAAAAAATTTGGAGTTTTGAAGAGGTAAAAAAAGGAACAAAAAATCAATGTTGGAGTTTTGAAGAGGTAAAAAAAAAAAAAAAGTTGGAGTTTTGAAGAGGTAAAAAAAAAAAAAAAAAAAAATTTGGAGTTTTGAAGATGTAAAAAAAGGAACAAAAAATCAATGTTGGAGTTTTGAAGAGGTAAAAAAAAAAAAAAGTTGGAGTTTTGAAGAGGTAAAAAAAAAAAAAAAAAAAAATTGTAGAGTTTTGAAGAGGTAAAAAAAAAAAAAAAAAAGTTGGAGTTTTGAAGAGGTAAAAAAAAAAAAAAAAAATTTGGAGTTTTGGAGAGGTAAAAAAAGGAACAAAAAATCAATGTTGGAGTTTTGAAGAGGTAAAAAAAATAAATAAAAAATTGTGGAGTTTTGAAGAGGTAAAAAAATATAAAAAAATTTGTGGAGTTTTGAAGAGGTAAAAAAAAAAAAAAGTTGGAGTTTTGAAGAGGTAAAAAAAAAAAAAAGTTGGAGTTTTGAAGAGGTAAAAAAAAAAAAAAAAAATTGTTGAGTTTTGAAGAGGTAAAAAAAAAAAAAAAAGTTGGAGTTTTGAAGAGGTAAAAAAAAAAAAAAAAATTGAGTTTTGAAGAGGTAAAAAAAGGAACAAAAAATCAAAGTTGGAGTTTTGAAGAGGTAAAAAAAAAAAAAGTTGGAGTTTTGAAGAGGTAGAAAAAAAAAAGTTGGAGTTTTGAAGAGGTAAAAAAAAAAAAAAAAAAAAATTGTGGAGTTTTGAAGAGGTAGAAAAAGGAACAAAAAATCAATGTTGGAGTTTTGAAGAGGTAAAAAAAAAAAAAATGTTGGAGTTTTGAAGAGGTAAAAAAAAAAAAAAAAAAAAATTGTGGAGTTTTGAAGAGGTAAAAAAAGGAACAAAAAATCAATGTTGGAGTTTTTAAGAGGTAAAAAAAAAAAAGAAAAAAGTTGGAGTTTTGAAGAGGTAAAAAAAAAAAAAGTTAGTTTTGAAGAGGTAAAAAAAAAAAAAAAAATTGAGTTTTGAAGAGGTAAAAAAAGGAACAAAAAATCAATGTTGGAGTTTTGAAGAGGTAAAAAAAAAAAGTTGGAGTTTTGAAGAGGTAAAAAAAAAAAAGTTGGAGTTTTGAAGAGGTAAAAAAAAAAAAAAAAAAAAATTGTGGAGTTTTGAAGAGGTAGAAAAAGGAACAAAAAATCAATGTTGGAGTTTTGAAGAGGTAAAAAAAAAAAAAATGTTGGAGTTTTGAAGAGGTAAAAAAAAAAAAAAAAAAAAATTGTGGAGTTTTGAAGAGGTAAAAAAAGGAACAAAAAATCAATGTTGGAGTTTTGAAGAGGTAAAAAAAAAAAAGAAAAAAGTTGGAGTTTTGAAGAGGTAAAAAAAAAAAAAGTTAGTTTTGAAGAGGTAAAAAAAAAAAAAAAAAAAAATTGTAGAGTTTTGAAGAGGTAAAAAAAAAAAAAAAAGTTGGAGTTTTGAAGAGGTAAAAAAAAAAAAAAAATTTGGAGTTTTGAAGAGGTAAAAAAAAAAAAAAAAAATTGTAGAGTTTTGAAGAGGTAAAAAAAAAAAAAAAGTTGGAGTTTTGAAGAGGTAAAAAAAATAAAAAGTTGGAGTTTTGAAGAGGTAAAAAAAAAAATAAAAAAAATTGTGGAGTTTTGAAGAGGTAAAAAAAAAAAAAAAGTTGGAGTTTTGAAGAGGTAAAAAAAAAAAAAAAAAAATTGAGTTTTGAAGAGGTAAAAAAAGGAACAAAAAATCAATGTTGGAGTTTTGAAGAGGTAAAAAAAAAAAAATGTTGGAGTTTTGAAGAGGTAAAAAAAAAAATAAAAAATTGTGGAGTTTTGAAGAGGTAAAAAAAGGAACAAAAAATCAATGTTGGAGTTTTGAAGAGGTAAAAAAAAAAAAAAGTTGGAGTTTTGAAGAGGTAAAAAAAAAAAAAAAAAAAATTGTGGAGTTTTGAAGAGGTAAAAAAAATATAAAAAAATTTGTGGAGTTTTGAAGAGGTAAAAAAAAAAAAAAAAAGTTGGAGTTTTGAAGAGGTAAAAAAAAAAAAGTTGGAGTTTTGAAGAGGTAAAAAAAAAAAAAAAAATTGAGTTTTGAAGAGGTAAAAAAAGGAACAAAAAATCAATGTTGGAGTTTTGAAGAGGTAAAAAAAAAAAAAAAAAAAATTGTGGAGTTTTGAAGAGGTAAAAAAAGGAACAAAAAATCAATGTTGGAGTTTTGAAGAGGTAAAAAAAAAAAAGAAAAAAGTTGGAGTTTTGAAGAGGTAAAAAAAAAAAAAGTTAGTTTTGAAGAGGTAAAAAAAAAAAAAAAAAAAAATTGTAGAGTTTTGAAGAGGTAAAAAAAAAAAAAAAGTTGGAGTTTTGAAGAGGTAAAAAAAAAAAAAAAAATTTGGAGTTTTGAAGAGGTAAAAAAAAAAAAAAAAAATTGTAGAGTTTTGAAGAGGTAAAAAAAAAAAAAAAGTTGGAGTTTTGAAGAGGTAAAAAAAAAAAAAAGTTGGAGTTTTGAAGAGGTAAAAAAAAAAAAAAAAAAAGTTGGAGTTTTGAAGAGGTAAAAAAAAAAAAAAAAAAATTGTAGAGTTTTGAAGAGGTAAAAAAAAAAAAAATGTTGGAGTTTTGAAGAGGTAAAAAAAAAAAAAAAAAAATTGTGGAGTTTTGAAGAGGTAAAAAAAGGAACAAAAAAATCAATGTTGGAGTTTTGAAGAGGTAAAAAAAAAAAAAAGTTGGAGTTTTGAAGAGGTAAAAAAAATAAAAAAAAAAAATTGTGGAGTTTTGAAGAGGTAAAAAAAGGAACAAAAAATCAATGTTGGAGTTTTGAAGAGGTAAAAAAAATAAATAAAAAATTGTGGAGTTTTGAAGAGGTAAAAAAAATATAAAAAAATGTGTGGAGTTTTGAAGAGGTAAAAAAAAAAAAAAAAATTGAGTTTTGAAGAGGTAAAAAAAGGAACAAAAAATCAATGTTGGAGTTTTGAAGAGGTAAAAAAAAAAAAAAAAAAAAATTGTGGAGTTTTGAAGAGGTAAAAAAAGGAACAAAAAATCAATGTTGGAGTTTTGAAGAGGTAAAAAAAAAAAAGAAAAAAGTTGGAGTTTTGAAGAGGTAAAAAAAAAAAAAGTTAGTTTTGAAGAGGTAAAAAAAAAAAAAAAAAAAAATTGTAGAGTTTTGAAGAGGTAAAAAAAAAAAAAAAGTTGGAGTTTTGAAGAGGTAAAAAAAAATAAAAAAAATTGAGTTTTGAAGAGGTAAAAAAAGGAACAAAAAATCAATGTTGGAGTTTTGAAGAGGTAAAAAAAAAAAAAATGTTGGAGTTTTGAAGAGGTAAAAAAAAATAAAAAAAAATTGTGGAGTTTTGAAGAGGTAAAAAAAGGAACAAAAAATCAATGTTGGAGTTTTGAAGAGGTAAAAAAAAAAAAAAGTTGGAGTTTTGAAGAGGTAAAAAAAATATAAAAAAATTTGTGGAGTTTTGAAGAGGTAAAAAAAAAAAAAAGTTGGAGTTTTGAAGAGGTAAAAAAAAAAAAAAAAATTGAGTTTTGAAGAGGTAAAAAAAAAAAAATTTGGAGTTTTGAAGAGGTAAAAAAAAAAAAATGTTGGAGTTTTGAAGAGGTAAAAAAAAAAAAATTTGGAGTTTTGAAGAGGTAAAAAAAAAAAAAAATTGGAGTTTTGAAGAGGTAAAAAAAAAAAAATGTTGGAGTTTTGAAGAGGTAAAAAAAAAAAAAAAAAAAAATTGTGGAGTTTTGAAGAGGTAAAAAAAGGAACAAAAAATCAATGTTGGAGTTTTGAAGAGGTAAAAAAAAAAAAAAAAAAAGTTGGAGTTTTGAAGAGGTAAAAAAAAAAAAAAAAAAATTGTAGAGTTTTGAAGAGGTAAAAAAAAAAAAAAAATTGGAGTTTTGAAGAGGTAAAAAAAATAAAAAGTTGGAGTTTTGAAGAGGTAAAAAAAAAAAAAAAAAAAAATTGTGGAGTTTTGAAGAGGTAAAAAAAAAAAAAAGTTTGAGTTTTGAAGAGGTAAAAAAAAATAAAAAAAAATTGAGTTTTGAAGAGGTAAAAAAAAAAAAAAAAGTTGGAGTTTTGAAGAGGTAAAAAAAGGAACAAAAAATCAATGTTGGAGTTTTGAAGAGGTAAAAAAAAAAAAAAGTTGGAGTTTTGAAGAGGTAAAAAAAAAAAATAAAAAAAATTGTGGAGTTTTGAAGAGGTAAAAAAAGGAACAAAAAATCAATGTTGGAGTTTTGAAGAGGTAAAAAAAATAAATAAAAAATTGTGGAGTTTTGAAGAGGTAAAAAAAAAAAAAAGTTGGAGTTTTGAAGAGGTAAAAAAAAATAAAAAAAATTGAGTTTTGAAGAGGTAAAAAAAAAATAAAAAAAATTTAGGAGTTTTGAAGAGGTAAAAAAAAAAAAATTTGGAGTTTTGAAGAGGTAAAAAAAAAAAAAAATTGGAGTTTTGAAGAGGTAAAAAAAAAAAATGTTGGAGTTTTGAAGAGGTAAAAAAAAAAAAAAAAAAAAATTGTGGAGTTTTGAAGAGGTAAAAAAAAAAAAAAGTTGGAGTTTTGAAGAGGTAAAAAAAAAAAAAAAAAAAGTTGGAGTTTTGAAGAGGTAAAAAAAAAAAAAAAAAAAATTGTAGAGTTTTGAAGAGGTAAAAAAAAAAAAAAAAGTTGGAGTTTTGAAGAGGTAAAAAAAATAAAAAGTTGGAGTTTTGAAGAGGTAAAAAAAAAAAAAAAAAAAAATTGTGGAGTTTTGAAGAGGTAAAAAAAAAAAAAAGTTTGAGTTTTGAAGAGGTAAAAAAAAATTAAAAAAAATTGAGTTTTGAAGAGGTAAAAAAAAAAAAAAAAGTTGGAGTTTTGAAGAGGTAAAAAAAGGAACAAAAAATCAATGTTGGAGTTTTGAAGAGGTAAAAAAAAAAAAAAGTTGGAGTTTTGAAGAGGTAAAAAAAAATTTAAAAAAAAATTGTGGAGTTTTGAAGAGGTAAAAAAAGGAACAAAAAATCAATGTTGGAGTTTTGAAGAGGTAAAAAAAATAAATAAAAAATTGTGGAGTTTTGAAGAGGTAAAAAAAATATAAAAAAATTTGTGGAGTTTTGAAGAGGTAAAAAAAAAAAAAAGTTGGAGTTTTGAAGAGGTAAAAAAAAAAAAAAAAAAATTTAGGAGTTTTGAAGAGGTAAAAAAAAAAAAATTTGGAGTTTTGAAGAGGTAAAAAAAAAAAAAAATTGGAGTTTTGAAGAGGTAAAAAAAAAAAAATGTTGGAGTTTTGAAGAGGTAAAAAAAAAAAAAAAAAAAATTGTGGAGTTTTGAAGAGGTAAAAAAAGGAACAAAAAATCAATGTTGGAGTTTTGAAGAGGTAAAAAAAAAAAAAAAAAAAGTTGGAGTTTTGAAGAGGTAAAAAAAAAAAAAAAAAATTGTAGAGTTTTGAAGAGGTAAAAAAAAAAAAAAAATTGGAGTTTTGAAGAGGTAAAAAAAATAAAAAGTTGGAGTTTTGAAGAGGTAAAAAAAAAAAAAAAAAAAAATTGTGGAGTTTTGAAGAGGTAAAAAAAAAAAAAAAGTTTGAGTTTTGAAGAGGTAAAAAAAAATAAAAAAAAATTGAGTTTTGAAGAGGTAAAAAAAAAAAAAAAAGTTGGAGTTTTGAAGAGGTAAAAAAAGGAACAAAAAATCAATGTTGGAGTTTTGAAGAGGTAAAAAAAAAAAAAAGTTGGAGTTTTGAAGAGGTAAAAAAAAAAAAAAAAAAAAATTGTGGAGTTTTGAAGAGGTAAAAAAAGGAACAAAAAATCAATGTTGGAGTTTTGAAGAGGTAAAAAAAATAAATAAAAAATTGTGGAGTTTTGAAGAGGTAAAAAAAAAAAAAAGTTGGAGTTTTGAAGAGGTAAAAAAAAATAAAAAAAATTGAGTTTTGAAGAGGTAAAAAAAAAATAAAAAAAATTGGAGTTTTGAAGAGGTAAAAAAAGGAACAAAAAATCAATGTTGGAGTTTTGAAGAGGTAAAAAAAAAAAAAAGTTGGAGTTTTGAAGAGGTAAAAAAAAAAAAAAAAAAAATTGTAGAGTTTTGAAGAGGTAAAAAAAAAAAAAAAAAAAAATTGTGGAGTTTTGAAGAGGTAAAAAAAAAAAAAAAGTTGGAGTTTTGAAGAGGTAAAAAAAAATAAAAAAAATTGAGTTTTGAAGAGGTAAAAAAAGGAACAAAAAATCAATGTTGGAGTTTTGAAGAGGTAAAAAAAAAAAAAATGTTGGAGTTTTGAAGAGGTAAAAAAAAATAAAAAAAAATTGTGGAGTTTTGAAGAGGTAAAAAAAGGAACAAAAAATCAATGTTGGAGTTTTGAAGAGGTAAAAAAAAAAAAAAGTTGGAGTTTTGAAGAGGTAAAAAAAATATAAAAAAATTTGTGGAGTTTTGAAGAGGTAAAAAAAAAAAAAAGTTGGAGTTTTGAAGAGGTAAAAAAAAAAAAAAAAATTGAGTTTTGAAGAGGTAAAAAAAAAAAAAAAAAAATTTGGAGTTTTGAAGATGTAAAAAAAGGAACAAAAAATCAATGTTGGAGTTTTGAAGAGGTAAAAAAAATAAATAAAAAATTGTGGAGTTTTGAAGAGGTAAAAAAAATATAAAAACATTTGTGGAGTTTTGAAGAGGTAAAAAAAAAAAAAAGTTGGAGTTTTGAAGAGGTAAAAAAAAAAAAAAAAAAATTTAGGAGTTTTGAAGAGGTAAAAAAAAAAAAAATTTGGAGTTTTGAAGAGGTAAAAAAAAAAAAATGTTGGAGTTTTGAAGAGGTAAAAAAAAAAAATTTGGAGTTTTGAAGAGGTAAAAAAAAAAAAAAATTGGAGTTTTGAAGAGGTAAAAAAAAAAAAATGTTGGAGTTTTGAAGAGGTAAAAAAAAAAAAAAAAAAAAATTGTGGAGTTTTGAAGAGGTAAAAAAAGGAACAAAAAATCAATGTTGGAGTTTTGAAGAGGTAAAAAAAAAAAAAAAAAAAGTTGGAGTTTTGAAGAGGTAAAAAAAAAAAAAAAAAAATTGTAGAGTTTTGAAGAGGTAAAAAAAAAAAAAAAATTGGAGTTTTGAAGAGGTAAAAAAAATAAAAAGTTGGAGTTTTGAAGAGGTAAAAAAAAAAAAAAAAAAAATTGTGGAGTTTTGAAGAGGTAAAAAAAAAAAAAAAGTTTGAGTTTTGAAGAGGTAAAAAAAAATAAAAAAAAATTGAGTTTTGAAGAGGTAAAAAAAAAAAAAAAAGTTGGAGTTTTGAAGAGGTAAAAAAAGGAACAAAAAATCAATGTTGGAGTTTTGAAGAGGTAAAAAAAAAAAAAAGTTGGAGTTTTGAAGAGGTAAAAAAAAAAAAAAAAAAAAATTGTGGAGTTTTGAAGAGGTAAAAAAAGGAACAAAAAATCAATGTTGGAGTTTTGAAGAGGTAAAAAAAATAAATAAAAAATTGTGGAGTTTTGAAGAGGTAAAAAAAAAAAAAAGTTGGAGTTTTGAAGAGGTAAAAAAAAATAAAAAAAATTGAGTTTTGAAGAGGTAAAAAAAAAATAAAAAAAATTGGAGTTTTGAAGAGGTAAAAAAAGGAACAAAAAATCAATGTTGGAGTTTTGAAGAGGTAAAAAAAAAAAAAAGTTGGAGTTTTGAAGAGGTAAAAAAAAAAAAAAAAAAAATTGTAGAGTTTTGAAGAGGTAAAAAAAAAAAAAAAAAAATTTGGAGTTTTGAAGAGGTAAAAAAAGGAACAAAAAATCAATGTTGGAGTTTTGAAGAGGTAAAAAAAATAAATAAAAAATTGTGGAGTTTTGAAGAGGTAAAAAAAATATAAAAAATTTGTGGAGTTTTGAAGAGGTAAAAAAAAAAAAAAAGTTTGAGTTTTGAAGAGGTAAAAAAAAAAAAAAAAGTTGGAGTTTTGAAGAGGTAAAAAAAATAAAAAGTTGGAGTTTTGAAGAGGTAAAAAAAAAAAAAAAAAAAAATTGTGGAGTTTTGAAGAGGTAAAAAAAAAAAAAAGTTGGAGTTTTGAAGAGGTAAAAAAAAATAAAAAAAATTGAGTTTTGAAGAGGTAAAAAAAGGAACAAAAAATCAATGTTGGAGTTTTGAAGAGGTAAAAAAAAAAAAAATGTTGGAGTTTTGAAGAGGTAAAAAAAAATAAAAAAAAATTGTGGAGTTTTGAAGAGGTAAAAAAAGGAACAAAAAATCAATGTTGGAGTTTTGAAGAGGTAAAAAAAAAAAAAAGTTGGAGTTTTGAAGAGGTAAAAAAAATATAAAAAAATTTGTGGAGTTTTGAAGAGGTAAAAAAAAAAAAAAGTTGGAGTTTTGAAGAGGTAAAAAAAAAAAAAAAAATTGAGTTTTGAAGAGGTAAAAAAAAAAAAAAAAAAATTTGGAGTTTTGAAGATGAAAAAAAAGGAACAAAAAATCAATGTTGGAGTTTTGAAGAGGTTAAAAAAAAAAAAAAAAAAAGAGTTTTGAAGAGGTAAAAAAAAAAAAAAAAAATTTGAGTTTTGAAGAGGTAAAAAAAAAAAAAAAAAAATTGTAGAGTTTTGAAGAGGTAAAAAAAAAAAAAAAAGTTGGAGTTTTGAAGAGGTAAAAAAAAAAAAAAAAAAAAATTGAGTTTTGAAGAGGTAAAAAAAGGAACAAAAAATCAATGTTGGAGTTTTGAAGAGGTAAAAAAAAAAAAAAAAAAAAATTGAGTTTTGAAGAGGTAAAAAAAAAAATAAAAATTTGGAGTTTTGGAGAGGTAAAAAAAGGAACAAAAAATCAATGTTGGAGTTTTGAAGAGGTAAAAAAAATAAATAAAAAATTGTGGAGTTTTGAAGAGGTAAAAAAAATATAAAAACATTTGTGGAGTTTTGAAGAGGTAAAAAAAAAAAAAAGTTGGAGTTTTGAAGAGGTAAAAAAAAAAAAAAAAATTTAGGAGTTTTGAAGAGGTAAAAAAAAAAAAAATTTGGAGTTTTGAAGAGGTAAAAAAAAAAAAAATGTTGGAGTTTTGAAGAGGTAAAAAAAAAAAATAAAAAAAATTGTGGAGTTTTGAAGAGGTAAAAAAAGGAACAAAAAATCAATGTTGGAGTTTTGAAGAGGTAAAAAAAAAAAAAAGTTGGAGTTTTGAAGAGGTAAAAAAAAAAAAAAAAAAAAATTGTAGAGTTTTGAAGAGGTAAAAAAAAAAAAAAAGTTGGAGTTTTGAAGAGGTAAAAAAAAAAAAAAAAGTTGGAGTTTTGAAGAGGTAAAAAAAATAAAAAGTTGGAGTTTTGAAGAGGTAAAAAAAAAAAAAAAAAAAAATTGTGGAGTTTTGAAGAGGTAAAAAAAAAAAAAAGTTTGAGTTTTGAAGAGGTAAAAAAAATAAAAAAAAATTGAGTTTTGAAGAGGTAAAAAAAAAAAAAAAGTTGGAGTTTTGAAGAGGTAAAAAAAGGAACAAAAAATCAATGTTGGAGTTTTGAAGAGGTAAAAAAAAAAAAAAGTTGGAGTTTTGAAGAGGTAAAAAAAAATTTTAAAAAAAATTGTGGAGTTTTGAAGAGGTAAAAAAAGGAACAAAAAATCAATGTTGGAGTTTTGAAGAGGTAAAAAAAATAAATAAAAAATTGTGGAGTTTTGAAGAGGTAAAAAAAAAAAAAAAATTTGGAGTTTTGGAGAGGTAAAAAAAGGAACAAAAAATCAATGTTGGAGTTTTGAAGAGGTAAAAAAAATAAATAAAAAATTGTGGAGTTTTGAAGAGGTAAAAAAAATATAAAAACATTTGTGGAGTTTTGAAGAGGTAAAAAAAAAAAAAAGTTGGAGTTTTGAAGAGGTAAAAAAAAAAAAAAAAAATTTAGGAGTTTTGAAGAGGTAAAAAAAAAAAAAATTTGGAGTTTTGAAGAGGTAAAAAAAAAAAAATGTTGGAGTTTTGAAGAGGTAAAAAAAAAAAATAAAAAAAATTGTGGAGTTTTGAAGAGGTAAAAAAAGGAACAAAAAATCAATGTTGGAGTTTTGAAGAGGTAAAAAAAAAAAAAAGTTGGAGTTTTGAAGAGGTAAAAAAAAAAAAAAAAAAAATTGTAGAGTTTTGAAGAGGTAAAAAAAAAAAAAAAAGTTGGAGTTTTGAAGAGGTAAAAAAAAAAAAAAAAGTTGGAGTTTTGAAGAGGTAAAAAAAATAAAAAGTTGGAGTTTTGAAGAGGTAAAAAAAAAAAAAAAAAAAAATTGTGGAGTTTTGAAGAGGTAAAAAAAAAAAAAAGTTTGAGTTTTGAAGAGGTAAAAAAAAATAAAAAAAAATTGAGTTTTGAAGAGGTAAAAAAAAAAAAAGTTGGAGTTTTGAAGAGGTAAAAAAAGGAACAAAAAATCAATGTTGGAGTTTTGAAGAGGTAAAAAAAAAAAAAAGTTGGAGTTTTGAAGAGGTAAAAAAAAAATTTAAAAAAAATTGTGGAGTTTTGAAGAGGTAAAAAAAGGAACAAAAAATCAATGTTGGAGTTTTGAAGAGGTAAAAAAAATAAATAAAAAATTGTGGAGTTTTGAAGAGGTAAAAAAAATATAAAAAAATTTGTGGAGTATTGAAGAGGTAAAAAAAAAAAAAAGTTGGAGTTTTGAAGAGGTAAAAAAAAAAAAAAAAAAATTTAGGAGTTTTGAAGAGGTAAAAAAAAAAAAATTTGGAGTTTTGAAGAGGTAAAAAAAAAAAAAAATTGGAGTTTTGAAGAGGTAAAAAAAAAAAAAATGTTGGAGTTTTGAAGAGGTAAAAAAAAAAAAAAAAAAAATTGTGGAGTTTTGAAGAGGTAAAAAAAAAAAAAAAAAAATTTGGAGTTTTGAAGAGGTAAAAAAAGGAACAAAAAATCAATGTTGGAGTTTTGAAGAGGTAAAAAAAAAAAAAAGTTGGAGTTTTGAAGAGGTAAAAAAAAAAAAAAAAAAATTGTGGAGTTTTGAAGAGGTAAAAAAAGGAACAAAAAATCAATGTTGGAGTTTTGAAGAGGTAAAAAAAAAAAAAAAGTTGGAGTTTTGAAGAGGTAAAAAAAATATAAAAAAATTTGTGGAGTTTTGAAGAGGTAAAAAAAAAAAAAAGTTGGAGTTTTGAAGAGGTAAAAAAAAAAAAAAAAATTGAGTTTTGAAGAGGTAAAAAAAAAAAAAAAAAAATTTGGAGTTTTGAAGATGTAAAAAAAGGAACAAAAAATCAATGTTGGAGTTTTGAAGAGGTAAAAAAAAAAAAAAAAAAAAGAGTTTTGAAGAGGTAAAAAAAAAAAAAAAAAAAATTTGAGTTTTGAAGAGGTAAAAAAAAAAAAAAAAAATTGTAGAGTTTTGAAGAGGTAAAAAAAAAAAAAAAAGTTGGAGTTTTGAAGAGGTAAAAAAAAAAAAAAAAAAAATTGAGTTTTGAAGAGGTAAAAAAAGGAACAAAAAATCAATGTTGGAGTTTTGAAGAGGTAAAAAAAAAAAAAAAAAAAAATTGAGTTTTGAAGAGGTAAAAAAAAAAAAATAAAAAAATTTGAGTTTTGAAGAGGTAAAAAAAGGAACAAAAAATAAATGTTGGAGTTTTGAAGAGGTAAAAAAAAAAAAAAAAAAAATTGAGTTTTGAAGAGGTAAAAAAAAAAAAAAAAAAAAATTTGGAGTTTTGAAGAGGTAAAAAAAGGAACAAAAAATCAATGTTGGAGTTTTGAAGAGGTAAAAAAAAAAAAAAGTTGGAGTTTTGAAGAGGTAAAAAAAATAAAAAATAAAATTGTGGAGTTTTGAAGAGGTAAAAAAAGGAACAAAAAATCAATGTTGGAGTTTTGAAGAGGTAAAAAAAAAAAATTGTGGAGTTTTGAAGAGGTAAAAAAAAAAAAAAAAAAAGTTGGAGTTTTGAAGAGGTAAAAAAAAAAAAAAGTTGTAGTTTTGAAGAGGTAAAAAAAAAAAAAAAAAATTGAGTTTTGAAGAGGTAAAAAAAAAAAAAAAAAAAATTTGGAGTTTTGAAGAGGTAAAAAAAGGAACAAAAAATCAATGTTGGAGTTTTGAAGAGGTAAAAAAAAAAAAAATTTGGAGTTTTGAAGAGGTAAAAAAAAAAAAAATGTTGGAGTTTTGAAGAGGTAAAAAAAAAAAATAAAAAAAATTGTGGAGTTTTGAAGAGGTAAAAAAAGGAACAAAAAATCAATGTTGGAGTTTTGAAGAGGTAAAAAAAAAAAAAAAGTTGGAGTTTTGAAGAGGTAAAAAAAAAAAAAAAAAAAAAATTGTAGAGTTTTGAAGAGGTAAAAAAAAAAAAAAAAAGTTGGAGTTTTGAAGAGGTAAAAAAAAAAAAAAAAAAATTTGGAGTTTTGGAGAAGTAAAAAAAGGAACAAAAAATCAATGTTGGAGTTTTGAAGAGGTAAAAAAAATAAATAAAAAATTGTGGAGTTTTGAAGAGGTAAAAAAAATATAAAAAAATTTGTGGAGTTTTGAAGAGGTAAAAAAAAAAAAAAGTTGGAGTTTTGAAGAGGTAAAAAAAAAAAAAAAAAAATTTAGGAGTTTTGAAGAGATAAAAAAAAAAAAAATTTGGAGTTTTGAAGAGGTAAAAAAAAAAAAAATGTTGGAGTTTTGAAGAGGTAAAAAAAAAAAAATAAAAAAAATTGTGGAGTTTTGAAGAGGTAAAAAAATGGAACAAAAAATCAATGTTGGAGTTTTGAAGAGGTAAAAAAAAAAAAAAGTTGGAGTTTTGAAGAGGTAAAAAAAAAAAAAAAAAAAAAATTGTAGAGTTTTGAAGAGGTAAAAAAAAAAAAAAAAGTTGGAGTTTTGAAGAGGTAAAAAAAAAAAAAAAAATTTGGAGTTTTGAAGAGGTAAAAAAAAAAAAAAAAAAATTTGGAGTTTTGAAGAGGTAAAAAAAAAAAAAAAAAATTTGGAGTTTTGAAGAGGTAAAAAAAGGAACAAAAAATCAATGTTGGAGTTTTGAAGAGGTAAAAAAAAAAAAAATTTGGAGTTTTGAAGAGGTAAAAAAAAAAAATAAAAAAAATTGTGGAGTTTTGAAGAGGTAAAAAAAGGAACAAAAAATCAATGTTGGAGTTTTGAAGAGGTAAAAAAAATAAATAAAAAATTGTGGAGTTTTGAAGAGGTAAAAAAAATATAAAAAAATTTGTGGAGTTTTGAAGAGGTAAAAAAAAAAAAAAGTTGGAGTTTTGAAGAGGTAAAAAAAAAAAAAAAAAAATTTAGGAGTTTCGAAGAGGTAAAAAAAAAAAAATTTGGAGTTTTGAAGAGGTAAAAAAAAAAAAAAATTGGAGTTTTGAAGAGGTAAAAAAAAAAAAAATGTTGGAGTTTTGAAGAGGTAAAAAAAAAAAATAAAAAAAATTGTGGAGTTTTGAAGAGGTAAAAAAAGGAACAAAAAATCAATGTTGGAGTTTTGAAGAGGTAAAAAAAAAAAAAAAAAAAGTTGGAGTTTTGAAGAGGTAAAAAAAAAAAAAAAAAAATTGTAGAGTTTTGAAGAGGTAAAAAAAAAAAAAAAAGTTGGAGTTTTGAAGAGGTAAAAAAAATAAAAAGTTGGAGTTTTGAAGAGGTAAAAAAAAAAAAAAAAAAAAATTGTGGAGTTTTGAAGAGGTAAAAAAAAAAAAAAGTTTGAGTTTTGAAGAGGTAAAAAAAAATAAAAAAAAATTGAGTTTTGAAGAGGTAAAAAAAAAAAAAAAAGTTGGAGTTTTGAAGAGGTAAAAAAAGGAACAAAAAATCAATGTTGGAGTTTTGAAGAGGTAAAAAAAAAAAAAAGTTTGAGTTTTGAAGAGGTAAAAAAAAAAAATAAAAAAAATTGTGGAGTTTTGAAGAGGTAAAAAAAGGAACAAAAAATCAATGTTGGAGTTTTGAAGAGGTAAAAAAAATAAATAAAAAATTGTGGAGTTTTGAAGAGGTAAAAAAAATATAAAAAAATTTGTGGAGTTTTGAAGAGGTAAAAAAAAAAAAAGTTGGAGTTTTGAAGAGGTAAAAAAAAAAAAAAAAAAATTTAGGAGTTTTGAAGAGGTAAAAAAAAAAAAATTTGGAGTTTTGAAGAGGTAAAAAAAAAAAAAAATTGGAGTTTTGAAGAGGTAAAAAAAAAAAAATGTTGGAGTTTTGAAGAGGTAAAAAAAAAAAATAAAAAAAATTGTGGAGTTTTGAAGAGGTAAAAAAAGGAACAAAAATTCAATGTTGGAGTTTTGAAGAGGTAAAAAAAAAAAAAAGTTGGAGTTTTGAAGAGGTAAAAAAAAAAAATAAAAAAAATTGTGGAGTTTTGAAGAGGTAAAAAAAGGAACAAAAAATCAATGTTGGAGTTTTGAAGAGGTAAAAAAAATAAATAAAAAATTGTGGAGTTTTGAAGAGGTAAAAAAAAAAAAAAGTTGGAGTTTTGAAGAGGTAAAAAAAAAAAAAAAAAATTGAGTTTTGAAGAGGTAAAAAAAAAAAAAAAAATTTGGAGTTTTGAAGAGGTAAAAAAAGGAACAAAAAATCAATGTTGGAGTTTTGAAGAGGTAAAAAAAAAAAAAAGTTGGAGTTTTGAAGAGGTAAAAAAAAAAATAAAAAAAAATTGTGGAGTTTTGAAGAGGTAAAAAAAGGAACAAAAAATCAATGTTGGAGTTTTGAAGAGGTAAAAAAAATAAATAAAAAAATGTGGAGTTTTGAAGAGGTAAAAAAAATATAAAAAAATTTGTGGAGTTTTGAAGAGGTAAAAAAAAAAAAAAGTTGGAGTTTTGAAGAGGTAAAAAAAAAAAAAAAATTGAGTTTTGAAGAGGTAAAAAAAAAAAAAAAAAAAATTTGGAGTTTTGAAGATGTAAAAAAAGGAACAAAAAATCAATGTTGGAGTTTTGAAGAGGTAAAAAAAAAAAAAAAAAAAGAGTTTTGAAGAGGTAAAAAAAAAAAAAAAAAAATTTGAGTTTTGAAGAGGTAAAAAAAAAAAAAAAAGTTGGAGTTTTGAAGAGGTAAAAAAAAAAAAAAAAAAAAAATTGAGTTTTGAAGAGGTAAAAAAAGGAACAAAAAATCAATGTTGGAGTTTTGAAGAGGTAAAAAAAAAAAAAAAAAAAAATTGAGTTTTGAAGAGGTAAAAAAAAAAAAAAAAAAAATTTGAGTTTTGAAGAGGTAAAAAAAGGAACAAAAAATCAATGTTGGAGTTTTGAAGAGGTAAAAAAAAAAAAAAAAAAAAGTTGGAGTTTTGAAGAGGTAAAAAAAGGAACAAAAAATCAATGTTGGAGTTTTGAAGAGGTAAAAAAAAAAAATAAAAAAAATTGTAGAGTTTTGAAGAGGTAAAAAAAAATAAAAAGTTGGAGTTTTGAAGAGGTAAAAAAAAAAAAAAGTTGGAGTTTTGAAGAGGTAAAAAAAAAAAATAAAAAAAATTGTGGAGTTTTGAAGAGGTAAAAAAAGGAACAAAAAATCAATGTTGGAGTTTTGAAGAGGTAAAAAAAAATAAAAAAAAATTGAGTTTTGAAGAGGTAAAAAAAAAAAAAAAGTTGGAGTTTTGAAGAGGTAAAAAAAGGAACAAAAAATCAATGTTGGAGTTTTGAAGAGGTAAAAAAAAAAAAGTTGGAGTTTTGAAGAGGTAAAAAAAAAAAATAAAAAAAATTGTGGAGTTTTGAAGAGGTAAAAAAAGGAACAAAAAATCAATGTTGGAGTTTTGAAGAGGTAAAAAAATAAATAAAAAATTGTGGAGTTTTGAAGAGGTAAAAAAAAAAAAAAAAAAAAAATTGTGGAGTTTTGAAGAGGTAAAAAAAAAAAAAAAAGTTTGAGTTTTGAAGAGGTAAAAAAAAATAAAAAAAAATTGAGTTTTGAAGAGGTAAAAAAAAAAAAAAAAGTTGGAGTTTTGAAGAGGTAAAAAAAGGAACAAAAAATCAATGTTGGAGTTTTGAAGAGGTAAAAAAAAAAAAAAGTTGGAGTTTTGAAGAGGTAAAAAAAAAAAAAAAAAAATTGTGGAGTTTTGAAGAGGTAAAAAAAGGAACAAAAAATCAATGTTGGAGTTTTGAAGAGGTAAAAAAAAAAAAAAGTTGGAGTTTTGAAGAGGTAAAAAAAAAAAAAAAAGTTGGAGTTTTGAAGAGGTAAAAAAAGGAACAAAAAATCAATGTTGGAGTTTTGAAGAGGTAAAAAAAAAAAAAGTTGGAGTTTTGAAGAGGTAAAAAAAAAATAAAAAAAATTGTGGAGTTTTGAAGAGGTAAAAAAAAGGAACAAAAAATCAATGTTGGAGTTTTGAAGAGGTAAAAAAAATAAATAAAAAATTGTGGAGTTTTGAAGAGGTAAAAAAAAAAAAAAGTTGGAGTTTTGAAGAGGTAAAAAAAAAAAAAAAAATTGAGTTTTGAAGAGGTAAAAAAAAAAAAAAAAAATTTGGAGTTTTGAAGAGGTAAAAAAAGGAACAAAAAATCAATGTTGGAGTTTTGAAGAGGTAAAAAAAAAAAAAAAAAAAATTGTAGAGTTTTGAAGAGGTAAAAAAAAAAAAAAAAATTTGGAGTTTTGAAGAGGTAAAAAAAGGAACAAAAAATCAATGTTGGAGTTTTGAAGAGGTAAAAAAAATAAATAAAAAATTGTGGAGTTTTGAAGAGGTAAAAAAAATATAAAAAAATTTGTGGAGTTTTGAAGAGGTAAAAAAAAAAAAAAGTTTGAGTTTTGAAGAGGTAAAAAAAAAAAAAAAGTTGGAGTTTTGAAGAGGTAAAAAAAATAAAAAGTTGGAGTTTTGAAGAGGTAAAAAAAAAAAAAAAAAAAAATTGTGGAGTTTTGAAGAGGTAAAAAAAAAAAAAAGTTGGAGTTTTGAAGAGGTAAAAAAAAAAAAAAAAAAATTGAGTTTTGAAGAGGTAAAAAAAGGAACAAAAAATCAATGTTGGAGTTTTGAAGAGGTAAAAAAAAAAAAAATGTTGGAGTTTTGAAGAGGTAAAAAAAAAAAAAAAAAATTGTGGAGTTTTGAAGAGGTAAAAAAAGGAACAAAAAATCAATGTTGGAGTTTTGAAGAGGTAAAAAAAAAAAAAAGTTGGAGTTTTGAAGAGGTAAAAAAAAAAAAAAAAAAAATTGTGGAGTTTTGAAGAGGTAAAAAAAGGACCAAAAAATCAATGTTGGAGTTTTGAAGAGGTAAAAAAAATAAATAAAAAAATGTGGAGTTTTGAAGAGGTAAAAAAAATATAAAAAAATTTGTGGAGTTTTGAAGAGGTAAAAAAAAAAAAAAGTTGGAGTTTTGAAGAGGTAAAAAAAAAAAAAAAAATTGAGTTTTGAAGAGGTAAAAAAAAAAAAAAAAAAAATTGGAGTTTTGAAGATGTAAAAAAAGGAACAAAAAATCAATGTTGGAGTTTTGAAGAGGTAAAAAAAAAAAAAAAAAAAGAGTTTTGAAGAGGTAAAAAAAAAAAAAAAAAAAATTTGAGTTTTGAAGAGGTAAAAAAAAAAAAAAAAGTTGGAGTTTTGAAGAGGTAAAAAAAATAAATAAAAAATTGTGGAGTTTTGAAGAGGTAAAAAAAATATAAAAAAATTTGTGGAGTTTTGAAGAGGTAAAAAAAAAAAAAAGTTGGAGTTTTGAAGAGGTAAAAAAAAAAAAAAGTTGGAGTTTTGAAGAGGTAAAAAAAAAAAAAAAGTTGGAGTTTTGAAGAGGTAAAAAAAGGAACAAAAAATCAATGTTGGAGTTTTGAAGAGGTAAAAAAAAAAAAAAGTTGGAGTTTTGAAGAGGTAAAAAAAAAAAATAAAAAAAATTGTGGAGTTTTGAAGAGGTAAAAAAAGGAACAAAAAATCAATGTTGGAGTTTTGAAGAGGTAAAAAAAATAAATAAAAAATTGTGGAGTTTTGAAGAGGTAAAAAAAAAAAAAAGTTGGAGTTTTGAAGAGGTAAAAAAAAAAAAAAAAATTGAGTTTTGAAGAGGTAAAAAAAAAAAAAAAAAATTTGGAGTTTTGAAGAGGTAAAAAAAGGAACAAAAAATCAATGTTGGAGTTTTGAAGAGGTAAAAAAAAAAAAAAAAAAAATTGTAGAGTTTTGAAGAGGTAAAAAAAAAAAAAAAAAATTTGGAGTTTTGAAGAGGTAAAAAAAGGAACAAAAAATCAATGTTGGAGTTTTGAAGAGGTAAAAAAAATAAATAAAAAATTGTGGAGTTTTGAAGAGGTAAAAAAAATATAAAAAAATTTGTGGAGTTTTGAAGAGGTAAAAAAAAAAAAAGTTTGAGTTTTGAAGAGGTAAAAAAAAAAAAAAAAGTTGGAGTTTTGAAGAGGTAAAAAAAATAAAAAGTTGGAGTTTTGAAGAGGTAAAAAAAAAAAAAAAAAAAAATTGTGGAGTTTTGAAGAGGTAAAAAAAAAAAAAAAGTTGGAGTTTTGAAGAGGTAAAAAAAAAAAAAAAAAATTGAGTTTTGAAGAGGTAAAAAAAGGAACAAAAAATCAATGTTGGAGTTTTGAAGAGGTAAAAAAAAAAAAAATGTTGGAGTTTTGAAGAGGTAAAAAAAAAAAAAAAAAAATTGTGGAGTTTTGAAGAGGTAAAAAAAGGAACAAAAAATCAATGTTGGAGTTTTGAAGAGGTAAAAAAAAAAAAAAGTTGGAGTTTTGAAGAGGTAAAAAAAAAAAAAAAAAAAATTGTGGAGTTTTGAAGAGGTAAAAAAAGGAACAAAAAATCAATGTTGGAGTTTTGAAGAGGTAAAAAAAAAAAAAAGTTGGAGTTTTGAAGAGGTAAAAAAAAAAAAAAAAAAAAAATTGTGGAGTTTTGAAGAGGTAAAAAAAGGAACAAAAAATCAATGTTGGAGTTTTGAAGAGGTAAAAAAAATAAATAAAAAAATGTGGAGTTTTGAAGAGGTAAAAAAAATATAAAAAAATTTGTGGAGTTTTGAAGAGGTAAAAAAAAAAAAAAGTTGGAGTTTTGAAGAGGTAAAAAAAAAAAAAAAAATTGAGTTTTGAAGAGGTAAAAAAAAAAAAAAAAAAAATTGGAGTTTTGAAGATGTAAAAAAAGGAACAAAAAATCAATGTTGGAGTTTTGAAGAGGTAAAAAAAAAAAAAAAAAAAGAGTTTTGAAGAGGTAAAAAAAAAAAAAAAAAAAATTTGAGTTTTGAAGAGGTAAAAAAAAAAAAAAAAGTTGGAGTTTTGAAGAGGTAAAAAAAATAAATAAAAAATTGTGGAGTTTTGAAGAGGTAAAAAAAATATAAAAAAATTTGTGGAGTTTTGAAGAGGTAAAAAAAAAAAAAAGTTGGAGTTTTGAAGAGGTAAAAAAAAAAAAAAGTTGGAGTTTTGAAGAGGTAAAAAAAAAAAAAAAAGTTGGAGTTTTGAAGAGGTAAAAAAAGGAACAAAAAATCAATGTTGGAGTTTTGAAGAGGTAAAAAAAAAAAAAAGTTGGAGTTTTGAAGAGGTAAAAAAAAAAAATAAAAAAAATTGTGGAGTTTTGAAGAGGTAAAAAAAGGAACAAAAAATCAATGTTGGAGTTTTGAAGAGGTAAAAAAAATAAATAAAAAATTGTGGAGTTTTGAAGAGGTAAAAAAAAAAAAAAGTTGGAGTTTTGAAGAGGTAAAAAAAAAAAAAAAAAATTGAGTTTTGAAGAGGTAAAAAAAAAAAAAAAAAATTTGGAGTTTTGAAGAGGTAAAAAAAGGAACAAAAAATCAATGTTGGAGTTTTGAAGAGGTAAAAAAAAAAAAAAAAAAAATTGTAGAGTTTTGAAGAGGTAAAAAAAAAAAAAAAAAATTTGGAGTTTTGAAGAGGTAAAAAAAATAAATAAAAAATTGTGGAGTTTTGAAGAGGTAAAAAAAATATAAAAAAATTTGTGGAGTTTTGAAGAGGTAAAAAAAAAAAAAAGTTTGAGTTTTGAAGAGGTAAAAAAAAAAAAAAAAGTTGGAGTTTTGAAGAGGTAAAAAAAATAAAAAGTTGGAGTTTTGAAGAGGTAAAAAAAAAAAAAAAAAAAATTGTGGAGTTTTGAAGAGGTAAAAAAAAAAAAAAGTTGGAGTTTTGAAGAGGTAAAAAAAAAAAAAAAAAATTGAGTTTTGAAGAGGTAAAAAAAGGAACAAAAAATCAATGTTGGAGTTTTGAAGAGGTAAAAAAAAAAAAAATGTTGGAGTTTTGAAGAGGTAAAAAAAAAAAAAAAAAAATTGTGGAGTTTTGAAGAGGTAAAAAAAGGAACAAAAAATCAATGTTGGAGTTTTGAAGAGGTAAAAAAAAAAAAAAGTTGGAGTTTTGAAGAGGTAAAAAAAAAAAAAAAAAAAAAATTGTGGAGTTTTGAAGAGGTAAAAAAGGAACAAAAAATCAATGTTGGAGTTTTGAAGAGGTAAAAAAAATAAATAAAAAAATGTGGAGTTTTGAAGAGGTAAAAAAAATATAAAAAAATTTGTGGAGTTTTGAAGAGGTAAAAAAAAAAAAAAGTTGGAGTTTTGAAGAGGTAAAAAAAAAAAAAAAAATTGAGTTTTGAAGAGGTAAAAAAAAAAAAAAAAAAAAATTGGAGTTTTGAAGATGTAAAAAAAGGAACAAAAAATCAATGTTGGAGTTTTGAAGAGGTAAAAAAAAAAAAAAAAAAAGAGTTTTGAAGAGGTAAAAAAAAAAAAAAAAAAAATTTGAGTTTTGAAGAGGTAAAAAAAAAAAAAAAAGTTGGAGTTTTGAAGAGGTAAAAAAAAAAAAAAAAAAAAATTGAGTTTTGAAGAGGTAAAAAAAGGAACAAAAAATCAATGTTGGAGTTTTGAAGAGGTAAAAAAAAAAAAAAAAAAAAATTGAGTTTTGAAGAGGTAAAAAAAAAAAAAAAAAAAATTTGAGTTTTGAAGAGGTAAAAAAAGGAACAAAAAATCAATGTTGGAGTTTTGAAGAGGTAAAAAAAAAAAAAAAAAAAAAGTTGGAGTTTTGAAGAGGTAAAAAAAGGAACAAAAAATCAATGTTGGAGTTTTGAAGAGGTAAAAAAAAAAAAAAAAAAAAATTGTAGAGTTTTGAAGAGGTAAAAAAAAATAAAAAGTTGGAGTTTTGAAGAGGTAAAAAAAAAAAAAAGTTGGAGTTTTGAAGAGGTAAAAAAAAAAAATAAAAAAAATTGTGGAGTTTTGAAGAGGTAAAAAAAGGAACAAAAAATCAATGTTGGAGTTTTGAAGAGGTAAAAAAAATAAATAAAAATTGTGGAGTTTTGAAGAGGTAAAAAAAATATAAAAAAATTTGTGGAGTTTTGAAGAGGTAAAAAAAAAAAAAGTTGGAGTTTTGAAGAGGTAAAAAAAAAAAAAAAAAAATTTAGGAGTTTTGAAGAGGTAAAAAAAAAAAAAATTGGAGTTTTGAAGAGGTAAAAAAAAAAAAAAATTGGAGTTTTGAAGAGGTAAAAAAAAAAAAATGTTGGAGTTTTGAAGAGGTAAAAAAAAAAAAAAAAAAATTGTGGAGTTTTGAAGAGGTAAAAAAAGGAACAAAAAATCAATGTTGGAGTTTTGAAGAGGTAAAAAAAAAAAAAAAAAAAGAGTGAGTTTTGAAGAGGTAAAAAAAAAAAAAAAAAAAATTGTAGAGTTTTGAAGAGGTAAAAAAAAAAAAAAAAGTTGGAGTTTTGAAGAGGTAAAAAAAAAAAAAAGTTGGAGTTTTGAAGAGGTAAAAAAAAAAAAAAAAAAAAAAGTGGAGTTTTGAAGAGGTAAAAAAAAAAAAAAGTTTGAGTTTTGAAGAGGTAAAAAAAATAAAAAAAAGAGTTTTGAAGAGGTAAAAAAAAAAAAAAAAAGTTGGAGTTTTGAAGAGGTAAAAAAAGGAACAAAAAATCAATGTTGGAGTTTTGAAGAGGTAAAAAAAAAAAAAGTTGGAGTTTTGAAGAGGTAAAAAAAAAAATAAAAAAAAAGTTGAGTTTTGAAGAGGTAAAAAAAAAAAAAAAAAAAAATTGGAGTTTTGAAGATGTAAAAAAAGGAACAAAAAATCAATGTTGGAGTTTTGAAGAGGTAAAAAAAAAAAAAAAAAAAGAGTTTTGAAGAGGTAAAAAAAAAAAAAAAAAAATTTGAGTTTTGAAGAGGTAAAAAAAAAAAAAAAGTTGGAGTTTTGAAGAGGTAAAAAAAAAAAAAAAAAAAATTGAGTTTTGAAGAGGTAAAAAAAGGAACAAAAAATCAATGTTGGAGTTTTGAAGAGGTAAAAAAAAAAAAAAAAAAAAATTGAGTTTTGAAGAGGTAAAAAAAAAAAAAAAAAAAATTTGAGTTTTGAAGAGGTAAAAAAGGAACAAAAAATCAATGTTGGAGTTTTGAAGAGGTAAAAAAAAAAAAAAAAAAAAAGTTGGAGTTTTGAAGAGGTAAAAAAAGGAACAAAAAATCAATGTTGGAGTTTTGAAGAGGTAAAAAAAAAAAAAAAAAAAAATTGTAGAGTTTTGAAGAGGTAAAAAAAAATAAAAAGTTGGAGTTTTGAAGAGGTAAAAAAAAAAAAAAGTTGGAGTTTTGAAGAGGTAAAAAAAAAAAATAAAAAAAATTGTGGAGTTTTGAAGAGGTAAAAAAAGGAACAAAAAATCAATGTTGGAGTTTTGAAGAGGTAAAAAAAATAAATAAAAAATTGTGGAGTTTTGAAGAGGTAAAAAAAATATAAAAAAATTTGTGGAGTTTTGAAGAGGTAAAAAAAAAAAAAGTTGGAGTTTTGAAGAGGTAAAAAAAAAAAAAAAAAAATTTAGGAGTTTTGAAGAGGTAAAAAAAAAAAAAATTGGAGTTTTGAAGAGGTAAAAAAAAAAAAAAATTGGAGTTTTGAAGAGGTAAAAAAAAAAAAATGTTGGAGTTTTGAAGAGGTAAAAAAAAAAAAAAAAAAAATTGTGGAGTTTTGAAGAGGTAAAAAAAGGAACAAAAAATCAATGTTGGAGTTTTGAAGAGGTAAAAAAAAAAAAAAAAAAAGAGTGAGTTTTGAAGAGGTAAAAAAAAAAAAAAAAAAAATTGTAGAGTTTTGAAGAGGTAAAAAAAAAAAAAAAAGTTGGAGTTTTGAAGAGGTAAAAAAAAAAAAAAGTTGGAGTTTTGAAGAGGTAAAAAAAAAAAAAAAAAAAAAAGTGGAGTTTTGAAGAGGTAAAAAAAAAAAAAAGTTTGAGTTTTGAAGAGGTAAAAAAAAATAAAAAAAAGAGTTTTGAAGAGGTAAAAAAAAAAAAAAAAGTTGGAGTTTTGAAGAGGTAAAAAAAGGAACAAAAAATCAATGTTGGAGTTTTGAAGAGGTAAAAAAAAAAAAAAGTTGGAGTTTTGAAGAGGTAAAAAAAAAAATAAAAAAAATTGTGGAGTTTTGAAGAGGTAAAAAAAGGAACAAAAAATCAATGTTGGAGTTTTGAAGAGGTAAAAAAAAAAAAAAAAAAGTTGGAGTTTTGAAGAGGTAAAAAAAAAAAAAAAAAAAAATTGTAGAGTTTTGAAGAGGTAAAAAAAAAAAAAAAAGTTGGAGTTTTGAAGAGGTAAAAAAAAAAAAAAGTTGGAGTTTTGAAGAGGTAAAAAAAAAAAAAAAAAAAAATTGTGGAGTTTTGAAGAGGTAAAAAAAGTAACAAAAAATCAATGTTGGAGTTTTGAAGAGGTAAAAAAAAAAAAAAGTTGGAGTTTTGAAGAGGTAAAAAAAAAAAAAAAAAAAATTGTAGAGTTTTGAAGAGGTAAAAAAAAAAAAAAAAGTTGGAGTTTTGAAGAGGTAAAAAAAAAAAAAAAAATTTGGAGTTTTGAAGAGGTAAAAAAAGGAACAAAAAATCAATGTTGGAGTTTTGAAGAGGTAAAAAAAATAAATAAAAAATTGTGGAGTTTTGAAGAGGTAAAAAAAATATAAAAAAATTTGTGGAGTTTTGAAGAGGTAAAAAAAAAAAAAGTTGGAGTTTTGAAGAGGTAAAAAAAAAAAAAAAAAATTTAGGAGTTTTGAAGAGGTAAAAAAAAAAAAAAAAAAAAATTGTGGAGTTTTGAAGAGGTAAAAAAAGGAACAAAAAATCAATGTTGGAGTTTTGAAGAGGTAAAAAAAAAAAAAAAAAAAAATTGTGGAGTTTTGAAGAGGTAAAAAAAGGAACAAAAAATCAATGTTGGAGTTTTGAAGAGGTTAAAAAAATAAATAAAAAATTGTGGAGTTTTGAAGAGGTAAAAAAAAAAAAAAGTTGGAGTTTTGAAGAGGTAAAAAAAAAAAAAAAAAAATTTGGAGTTTTGAAGAGGTAAAAAAAGGAACAAAAAATCAATGTTGGAGTTTTGAAGAGGTAAAAAAAAAAAAAAAAAGAGTTTTGAAGAGGTAAAAAAAAAAAAAAAAAAAAATTGAGTTTTGAAGAGGTAAAAAAAAAAAATAAAAAAATTTGAGTTTTGAAGAGGTAAAAAAAGGAACAAAAAATCAATGTTGGAGTTTTGAAGAGGTAAAAAAAAAAAAAAAAAAAAAGTTGGAGTTTTGAAGAGGTAAAAAAAGGAACAAAAAATCAATGTTGGAGTTTTGAAGAGGTAAAAAAAAAAAAAAAAAAAAATTGTAGAGTTTTGAAGAGGTAAAAAAAAAAAAAAAAAAATTGTGGAGTTTTGAAGAGGTAAAAAAAGGAACAAAAAATCAATGTTGGAGTTTTGAAGAGGTAAAAAAAAAATCAATGTTGGAGTTTTGAAGAGGTAAAAAAAAAAAAAATGTTGGAGTTTTGAAGAGGTAAAAAAAAAAAAAAAAAAAAATTGTGGAGTTTTGAAGAGGTAAAAAAAAAAAAAAAAAAAGTTGGAGTTTTGAAGAGGTAAAAAAAAAAAAAAGTTGTAGTTTTGAAGAGGTAAAAAAAAAAAAAAAAAATTGAGTTTTGAAGAGGTAAAAAAAAAAAAAAAAAAAAATTTGGAGTTTTGAAGAGGTAAAAAAAAAAAAAAAAAAAATTTGAGTTTTGAAGAGGTAAAAAAAGGAACAAAAAATCAATGTTGGAGTTTTGAAGAGGTAAAAAAAAAAAAAAAAAAAAATTGAGTTTTGAAGAGGTAAAAAAAAAAAATAAAAAAATTTGAGTTTTGAAGAGGTAAAAAAAGGAACAAAAAATCAATGTTGGAGTTTTGAAGAGGTAAAAAAAAAAAAAAAAAAAAAGTTGGAGTTTTGAAGAGGTAAAAAAAGGAACAAAAAATCAATGTTGGAGTTTTGAAGAGGTAAAAAAAAAAAAAAAAAAAAATTGTAGAGTTTTGAAGAGGTAAAAAAAAAAAAAAAAAATTGTGGAGTTTTGAAGAGGTAAAAAAAGGAACAAAAAATCAATGTTGGAGTTTTGAAGAGGTAAAAAAAAAATCAATGTTGGAGTTTTGAAGAGGTAAAAAAAAAAAAAATGTTGGAGTTTTGAAGAGGTAAAAAAAAAAAAAAAAAAAAAATTGTGGAGTTTTGAAGAGGTAAAAAAAAAAAAAAAAAAAGTTGGAGTTTTGAAGAGGTAAAAAAAAAAAAAAGTTGTAGTTTTGAAGAGGTAAAAAAAAAAAAAAAAAAAAAATTGTGGAGTTTTGAAGAGGTAAAAAAAAAAAAAAAAAAAGTTGGAGTTTTGAAGAGGTAAAAAAAAAAAAAAGTTGTAGTTTTGAAGAGGTAAAAAAAAAAAAAAAAAATTGAGTTTTGAAGAGGTAAAAAAAAAAAAAAAAAAAATTTGGAGTTTTGAAGAGGTAAAAAAAGGAACAAAAAATCAATGTTGGAGTTTTGAAGAGGTAAAAAAAAAAAAAAGTTGGAGTTTTGAAGAGGTAAAAAAAAAAAAAAAAAAAAAATTGTAGAGTTTTGAAGAGGTATAAAAAAAAAAAAAAAATTGTGGAGTTTTGAAGAGGTAAAAAAAGGAACAAAAAATCAATGTTGGAGTTTTGAAGAGGTAAAAAAAAAAAAAATGTTGGAGTTTTGAAGAGGTAAAAAAAAAAAAAAAAAAAAAATTGTGGAGTTTTGAAGAGGTAAAAAAAAAAAAAAGTTGTAGTTTTGAAGAGGTAAAAAAAAAAAAAAAAAATTGAGTTTTGAACAGGTAAAAAAAAAAAAAAAAAAAATTGGAGTTTTGAAGAGGTAAAAAAAGGAACAAAAAATCAATGTTGGAGTTTTGAAGAGGTAAAAAAAAAAAAAAGTTGGAGTTTTGAAGAGGTAAAAAAAAAAAAAAAAAAAAATTGGAGTTTTGAAGAGGTAAAAAAAGGAACAAAAAATCAATGTTGGAGTTTTGAAGAGGTAAAAAAAAAAAAAAGTTGGAGTTTTGAAGAGGTAAAAAAAAAATAAAAAAAAATTGTGGAGTTTTGAAGAGGTAAAAAAAGGAACAAAAAATCAATGTTGGAGTTTTGAAGAGGTAAAAAAAATAAATAAAAAATTGTGGAGTTTTGAAGAGGTAAAAAAAATATAAAAAAATTTGTGGAGTTTTGAAGAGGTAAAAAAAAAAAAATTTGGAGTTTTGAAGAGGTAAAAAAAAAAAAAAATTGAAGTTTTGAAGAGGTAAAAAAAAAAAAAAAAAAAATTGGAGTTTTGAAGAGGTAAAAAAAAAAAAAAAAAAATTGTGGAGTTTTGAAGAGGTAAAAAAAATATAAAAACATTTGTGGAGTTTTGAAGAGGTAAAAAAAAAAAAAAGTTGGAGTTTTGAAGAGGTAAAAAAAAAAAAAAAAAAATTTAGGAGTTTTGAAGAGGTAAAAAAAAAAAAAATTTGGAGTTTTGAAGAGGTAAAAAAAAAAAAAATGTTGGAGTTTTGAAGAGGTAAAAAAAAAAAATAAAAAAAATTGTGGAGTTTTGAAGAGGTAAAAAAAGGAACAAAAAATCAATGTTGGAGTTTTGAAGAGGTAAAAAAAAAAAAAAGTTGGAGTTTTGAAGAGGTAAAAAAAAAGAAAAAAAAAAAATTGTAGAGTTTTGAAGAGGTAAAAAAAAAAAAAAAAGTTGGAGTTTTGAAGAGGTAAAAAAAAAAAAAAAAATTTGGAGTTTTGAAGAGGTAAAAAAAAAAAAAAAAAAATTTGGAGTTTTGAAGAGGTAAAAAAAAAAAAAAAAAAAATTTGGAGTTTTGAAGAGGTAAAAAAAGGAACAAAAAATCAATGTTGGAGTTTTGAAGAGGTAAAAAAAAAAAAAAAGTTGGAGTTTTGAAGAGGTAAAAAAAAAAAAAAAAAAGTTGGAGTTTTGAAGAGGTAAAAAAAAAAAAAAAAAAAAGTTGGAGTTTTGAAGAGGTAAAAAAAAAAAAAAAAAAAATTGTAGAGTTTTGAAGAGGTAAAAAAAAAAAAAAAAAGTTGGAGTTTTGAAGAGGTAAAAAAAATAAAAAGTTGGAGTTTTGAAGAGGTAAAAAAAAAAAAAAAAAAAAATTGTGGAGTTTTGAAGAGGTAAAAAAAAAAAAAAGTTTGAGTTTTGAAGAGGTAAAAAAAAATAAAAAAAAATTGAGTTTTGAAGAGGTAAAAAAAAAAAAAAAAGTTGGAGTTTTGAAGAGGTAAAAAAAGGAACAAAAAATCAATGTTGGAGTTTTGAAGAGGTAAAAAAAAAAAAAAGTTGGAGTTTTGAAGAGGTAAAAAAAAATTTTAAAAAAAATTGTGGAGTTTTGAAGAGGTAAAAAAAGGAACAAAAAATCAATGTTGGAGTTTTGAAGAGGTAAAAAAAATAAATAAAAAATTGTGGAGTTTTGAAGAGGTAAAAAAAGTATAAAAAAATTTGTGGAGTTTTGAAGAGGTAAAAAAAAAAAAAAAAAAAATTTAGGAGTTTTGAAGAGGTAAAAAAAAAAAAATTTGGAGTTTTGAAGAGGTAAAAAAAAAAAAAAATTGGAGTTTTGAAGAGGTAAAAAAAAAAAAATGTTGGAGTTTTGAAGAGGTAAAAAAAAAAAAAAAAAAAAATTGTGGAGTTTTGAAGAGGTAAAAAAAAAAAAAAAAAAATTTGGAGTTTTGAAGAGGTAAAAAAAGGAACAAAAAATCAATGTTGGAGTTTTGAAGAGGTAAAAAAAAAAAAAAGTTGGAGTTTTGAAGAGGTAAAAAAAAAAAAAAAAAAATTGTGGAGTTTTGAAGAGGTAAAAAAAGGAACAAAAAATCAATGTTGGAGTTTTGAAGAGGTAAAAAAAAAAAAAAGTTGGAGTTTTGAAGAGGTAAAAAAAATATAAAAAAATTTGTGGAGTTTTGAAGAGGTAAAAAAAAAAAAAAGTTGGAGTTTTGAAGAGGTAAAAAAAAAAAAAAAAATTGAGTTTTGAAGAGGTAAAAAAAAAAAAAAAAAAATTTGGAGTTTTGAAGATGTAAAAAAAGGAACAAAACATCAATGTTGGAGTTTTGAAGAGGTAAAAAAAAAAAAAAAAAAAGAGTTTTGAAGAGGTAAAAAAAAAAAAAAAAAAAATTTGAGTTTTGAAGAGGTAAAAAAAAAAAAAAAAAAATTGTAGAGTTTTGAAGAGGTAAAAAAAAAAAAAAAAGTTGGAGTTTTGAAGAGGTAAAAAAAAAAAAAAAAAAAATTGAGTTTTGAAGAGGTAAAAAAAGGAACAAAAAATCAATGTTGGAGTTTTGAAGAGGTAAAAAAAAAAAAAAAAAAAATTGAGTTTTGAAGAGGTAAAAAAAAAAAAAAAAAAAATTTGAGTTTTGAAGAGGTAAAAAAAGGAACAAAAAATAAATGTTGGAGTTTTGAAGAGGTAAAAAAAAAAAAAAAAAAAAATTGAGTTTTGAAGAGGTAAAAAAAAAAAAAAAAAAAATTTGGAGTTTTGAAGAGGTAAAAAAAGGAACAAAAAATCAATGTTGGAGTTTTGAAGAGGTAAAAAAAAAAAAAAGTTGGAGTTTTGAAGAGGTAAAAAAAATAAAAAATAAAATTGTGGAGTTTTGAAGAGGTAAAAAAAGGAACAAAAAATCAATGTTGGAGTTTTGAAGAGGTAAAAAAAAAAAATTGTGGAGTTTTGAAGAGGTAAAAAAAAAAAAAAAAAAAGTTGGAGTTTTGAAGAGGTAAAAAAAAAAAAAAGTTGTAGTTTTGAAGAGGTAAAAAAAAAAAAAAAAAATTGAGTTTTGAAGAGGTAAAAAAAAAAAAAAAAAAAATTTGGAGTTTTGAAGAGGTAAAAAAAGGAACAAAAAATCAATGTTGGAGTTTTGAAGAGGTAAAAAAAAAAAAAATTTGGAGTTTTGAAGAGGTAAAAAAAAAAAAAATGTTGGAGTTTTGAAGAGGTAAAAAAAAAAAATAAAAAAAATTGTGGAGTTTTGAAGAGGTAAAAAAAGGAACAAAAAATCAATGTTGGAGTTTTGAAGAGGTAAAAAAAAAAAAAAGTTGGAGTTTTGAAGAGGTAAAAAAAAAAAAAAAAAAAAAATTGTAGAGTTTTGAAGAGGTAAAAAAAAAAAAAAAAAGTTGGAGTTTTGAAGAGGTAAAAAAAAAAAAAAAAAATTTGGAGTTTTGGAGAGGTAAAAAAAGGAACAAAAAATCAATGTTGGAGTTTTGAAGAGGTAAAAAAAATAAATAAAAAATTGTGGAGTTTTGAAGAGGTAAAAAAAATATAAAAAAATTTGTGGAGTTTTGAAGAGGTAAAAAAAAAAAAAAGTTGGAGTTTTGAAGAGGTAAAAAAAAAAAAAAAAAAATTTAGGAGTTTTGAAGAGGTAAAAAAAAAAAAAATTTGGAGTTTTGAAGAGGTAAAAAAAAAAAAAATGTTGGAGTTTTGAAGAGGTAAAAAAAAAAAATAAAAAAAATTGTGGAGTTTTGAAGAGGTAAAAAAATGGAACAAAAAATCAATGTTGGAGTTTTGAAGAGGTAAAAAAAAAAAAAAGTTGGAGTTTTGAAGAGGTAAAAAAAAAAAAAAAAAAAAAATTGTAGAGTTTTGAAGAGGTAAAAAAAAAAAAAAAAGTTGGAGTTTTGAAGAGGTAAAAAAAAAAAAAAAAATTTGGAGTTTTGAAGAGGTAAAAAAAAAAAAAAAAAAATTTGGAGTTTTGAAGAGGTAAAAAAAAAAAAAAAAAAATTTGGAGTTTTGAAGAGGTAAAAAAAGGAACAAAAAATCAATGTTGGAGTTTTGAAGAGGTAAAAAAAAAAAAAATTTGGAGTTTTGAAGAGGTAAAAAAAAAAAATAAAAAAAATTGTGGAGTTTTGAAGAGGTAAAAAAAGGAACAAAAAATCAATGTTGGAGTTTTGAAGAGGTAAAAAAAATAAATAAAAAATTGTGGAGTTTTGAAGAGGTAAAAAAAATATAAAAAAATTTGTGGAGTTTTGAAGAGGTAAAAAAAAAAAAAAGTTGGAGTTTTGAAGAGGTAAAAAAAAAAAAAAAAAAATTTAGGAGTTTCGAAGAGGTAAAAAAAAAAAAATTTGGAGTTTTGAAGAGGTAAAAAAAAAAAAAAATTGGAGTTTTGAAGAGGTAAAAAAAAAAAAAATGTTGGAGTTTTGAAGAGGTAAAAAAAAAAAATAAAAAAAATTGTGGAGTTTTGAAGAGGTAAAAAAAGGAACAAAAAATCAATGTTGGAGTTTTGAAGAGGTAAAAAAAAAAAAAAAAAAAGTTGGAGTTTTGAAGAGGTAAAAAAAAAAAAAAAAAAAATTGTAGAGTTTTGAAGAGGTAAAAAAAAAAAAAAAAGTTGGAGTTTTGAAGAGGTAAAAAAAATAAAAAGTTGGAGTTTTGAAGAGGTAAAAAAAAAAAAAAAAAAAAATTGTGGAGTTTTGAAGAGGTAAAAAAAAAAAAAAGTTTGAGTTTTGAAGAGGTAAAAAAAAATAAAAAAAATTGAGTTTTGAAGAGGTAAAAAAAAAAAAAAAAGTTGGAGTTTTGAAGAGGTAAAAAAAGGAACAAAAAATCAATGTTGGAGTTTTGAAGAGGTAAAAAAAAAAAAAAGTTTGAGTTTTGAAGAGGTAAAAAAAAAAAATAAAAAAAATTGTGGAGTTTTGAAGAGGTAAAAAAAGGAACAAAAAATCAATGTTGGAGTTTTGAAGAGGTAAAAAAAATAAATAAAAAATTGTGGAGTTTTGAAGAGGTAAAAAAAATATAAAAAAATTTGTGGAGTTTTGAAGAGGTAAAAAAAAAAAAAAGTTGGAGTTTTGAAGAGGTAAAAAAAAAAAAAAAAAAATTTAGGAGTTTTGAAGAGGTAAAAAAAAAAAAATTTGGAGTTTTGAAGAGGTAAAAAAAAAAAAAAATTGGAGTTTTGAAGAGGTAAAAAAAAAAAAATGTTGGAGTTTTGAAGAGGTAAAAAAAAAAAATAAAAAAAATTGTGGAGTTTTGAAGAGGTAAAAAAAGACAAAAAATCAATGTTGGAGTTTTGAAGAGGTAAAAAAAAAAAAAAGTTGGAGTTTTGAAGAGGTAAAAAAAAAAAATAAAAACAATTGTGGAGTTTTGAAGAGGTAAAAAAAGGAACAAAAAATCAATGTTGGAGTTTTGAAGAGGTAAAAAAAAAAAAATTTGGAGTTTTGAAGAGGTAAAAAAAAAAAAAATGTTGGAGTTTTGAAGAGGTAAAAAAAAAAAATAAAAAAAATTGTGGAGTTTTGAAGAGGTAAAAAAAGGAACAAAAAATCAATGTTGGAGTTTTGAAGAGGTAAAAAAAAAAAAAAGTTGGAGTTTTGAAGAGGTAAAAAAAAAAAAAAAAAAAAATTGTAGAGTTTTGAAGAGGTAAAAAAAAAAAAAAAAAGTTGGAGTTTTGAAGAGGTAAAAAAAAAAAAAAAAAATTTGGAGTTTTGGAGAGGTAAAAAAAGGAACAAAAAATCAATGTTGGAGTTTTGAAGAGGTAAAAAAAATAAATAAAAAATTGTGGAGTTTTGAAGAGGTAAAAAAAATATAAAAAAATTTGTGGAGTTTTGAAGAGGTAAAAAAAAAAAAAAGTTGGAGTTTTGAAGAGGTAAAAAAAAAAAAAAAAAAAATTTAGGAGTTTTGAAGAGGTAAAAAAAAAAAAAAATTTGGAGTTTTGAAGAGGTAAAAAAAAAAAAAATGTTGGAGTTTTGAAGAGGTAAAAAAAAAAAATAAAAAAAATTGTGGAGTTTTGAAGAGGTAAAAAAATGGAACAAAAAATCAATGTTGGAGTTTTGAAGAGGTAAAAAAAAAAAAAAGTTGGAGTTTTGAAGAGGTAAAAAAAAAAAAAAAAAAAAAATTGTAGAGTTTTGAAGAGGTAAAAAAAAAAAAAAAAGTTGGAGTTTTGAAGAGGTAAAAAAAAAAAAAAAAATTTGGAGTTTTGAAGAGGTAAAAAAAAAAAAAAAAAATTTGGAGTTTTGAAGAGGTAAAAAAAAAAAAAAAAAAATTTGGAGTTTTGAAGAGGTAAAAAAAGGAACAAAAAATCAATGTTGGAGTTTTGAAGAGGTAAAAAAAAAAAAAATTTGGAGTTTTGAAGAGGTAAAAAAAAAAAATAAAAAAAATTGTGGAGTTTTGAAGAGGTAAAAAAAGGAACAAAAAATCAATGTTGGAGTTTTGAAGAGGTAAAAAAAATAAATAAAAAATTGTGGAGTTTTGAAGAGGTAAAAAAAATATAAAAAAATTTGTGGAGTTTTGAAGAGGTAAAAAAAAAAAAAAGTTGGAGTTTTGAAGAGGTAAAAAAAAAAAAAAAAAAATTTAGGAGTTTCGAAGAGGTAAAAAAAAAAAAATTTGGAGTTTTGAAGAGGTAAAAAAAAAAAAAAATTGGAGTTTTGAAGAGGTAAAAAAAAAAAAAATGTTGGAGTTTTGAAGAGGTAAAAAAAAAAAATAAAAAAAATTGTGGAGTTTTGAAGAGGTAAAAAAAGGAACAAAAAATCAATGTTGGAGTTTTGAAGAGGTAAAAAAAAAAAAAAAAAAAGTTGGAGTTTTGAAGAGGTAAAAAAAAAAAAAAAAAAAATTGTAGAGTTTTGAAGAGGTAAAAAAAAAAAAAAAAGTTGGAGTTTTGAAGAGGTAAAAAAAATAAAAAGTTGGAGTTTTGAAGAGGTAAAAAAAAAAAAAAAAAAAAATTGTGGAGTTTTGAAGAGGTAAAAAAAAAAAAAAGTTTGAGTTTTGAAGAGGTAAAAAAAAATAAAAAAAATTGAGTTTTGAAGAGGTAAAAAAAAAAAAAAAAGTTGGAGTTTTGAAGAGGTAAAAAAAGGAACAAAAAATCAATGTTGGAGTTTTGAAGAGGTAAAAAAAAAAAAAAGTTTGAGTTTTGAAGAGGTAAAAAAAAAAAATAAAAAAAATTGTGGAGTTTTGAAGAGGTAAAAAAAGGAACAAAAAATCAATGTTGGAGTTTTGAAGAGGTAAAAAAAATAAATAAAAAATTGTGGAGTTTTGAAGAGGTAAAAAAAATATAAAAAAATTTGTGGAGTTTTGAAGAGGTAAAAAAAAAAAAAAGTTGGAGTTTTGAAGAGGTAAAAAAAAAAAAAAAAAATTTAGGAGTTTTGAAGAGGTAAAAAAAAAAAAATTTGGAGTTTTGAAGAGGTAAAAAAAAAAAAAAATTGGAGTTTTGAAGAGGTAAAAAAAAAAAAATGTTGGAGTTTTGAAGAGGTAAAAAAAAAAAATAAAAAAAATTGTGGAGTTTTGAAGAGGTAAAAAAAGGAACAAAAAATCAATGTTGGAGTTTTGAAGAGGTAAAAAAAAAAAAAAGTTGGAGTTTTGAAGAGGTAAAAAAAAAAAATAAAAACAATTGTGGAGTTTTGAAGAGGTAAAAAAAGGAACAAAAAATCAATGTTGGAGTTTTGAAGAGGTAAAAAAAATAAATAAAAAATTGTGGAGTTTTGAAGAGGTAAAAAAAAAAAAAAGTTGGAGTTTTGAAGAGGTAAAAAAAAAAAAAAAAAATTGAGTTTTGAAGAGGTAAAAAAAAAAAAAAAAAATTTGGAGTTTTGAAGAGGTAAAAAAAGGAACAAAAAATCAATGTTGGAGTTTTGAAGAGGTAAAAAAAAAAAAAAGTTGGAGTTTTGAAGAGGTAAAAAAAAAAAAAAAAAAAAATTGTGGAGTTTTGAAGAGGTAAAAAAAGGAACAAAAAATCAATGTTGGAGTTTTGAAGAGGTAAAAAAAATAAATAAAAAAATGTGGAGTTTTGAAGAGGTAAAAAAAATATAAAAAAATTTGTGGAGTTTTGAAGAGGTAAAAAAAAAAAAAAGTTGGAGTTTTGAAGAGGTAAAAAAAAAAAAAAAAATTGAGTTTTGAAGAGGTAAAAAAAAAAAAAAAAAAAATTTGGAGTTTTGAAGATGTAAAAAAAGGAACAAAAAATCAATGTTGGAGTTTTGAAGAGGTAAAAAAAAAAAAAAAAAAAGAGTTTTGAAGAGGTAAAAAAAAAAAAAAAAAAAATTTGAGTTTTGAAGAGGTAAAAAAAAAAAAAAAAGTTGGAGTTTTGAAGAGGTAAAAAAAAAAAAAAAAAAAATTGAGTTTTGAAGAGGTAAAAAAAGGAACAAAAAATCAATGTTGGAGTTTTGAAGAGGTAAAAAAAAAAAAAAAAAAAAATTGAGTTTTGAAGAGGTAAAAAAAAAAAAAAAAAAAATTTGAGTTTTGAAGAGGTAAAAAAAGGAACAAAAAATCAATGTTGGAGTTTTGAAGAGGTAAAAAAAAAAAAAAAAAAAAAGTTGGAGTTTTGAAGAGGTAAAAAAAGGAACAAAAAATCAATGTTGGAGTTTTGAAGAGGTAAAAAAAAAAAATAAAAAAAATTGTAGAGTTTTGAAGAGGTAAAAAAAAATAAAAAGTTGGAGTTTTGAAGAGGTAAAAAAAAAAAAAAGTTGGAGTTTTGAAGAGGTAAAAAAAAAAAATAAAAAAAATTGTGGAGTTTTGAAGAGGTAAAAAAAGGAACAAAAAATCAATGTTGGAGTTTTGAAGAGGTAAAAAAAAATAAAAAAAAATTGAGTTTTGAAGAGGTAAAAAAAAAAAAAAAAGTTGGAGTTTTGAAGAGGTAAAAAAAGGAACAAAAAATCAATGTTGGAGTTTTGAAGAGGTAAAAAAAAAAAAAAGTTGGAGTTTTGAAGAGGTAAAAAAAAAAAAAAAAAAAAATTGTGGAGTTTTGAAGAGGTAAAAAAAGGAACAAAAAATCAATGTTGGAGTTTTGAAGAGGTAAAAAAAATAAATAAAAAATTGTGGAGTTTTGAAGAGGTAAAAAAAAAAAAAAGTTGGAGTTTTGAAGAGGTAAAAAAAAAAAAAAAAAAAAATTGTGGAGTTTTGAAGAGGTAAAAAAAAAAAAAAAGTTTGAGTTTTGAAGAGGTAAAAAAAAATTAAAAAAAATTGAGTTTTGAAGAGGTAAAAAAAAAAAAAAAGTTGGAGTTTTGAAGAGGTAAAAAAAGGAACAAAAAATCAATGTTGGAGTTTTGAAGAGGTAAAAAAAAAAAAAAGTTGGAGTTTTGAAGAGGTAAAAAAAAAAAATAAAAAAAATTGTGGAGTTTTGAAGAGGTAAAAAAAGGAACAAAAAATCAATGTTGGAGTTTTGAAGAGGTAAAAAAAATAAATAAAAAATTGTGGAGTTTTGAAGAGGTAAAAAAAAAAAAAAGTTGGAGTTTTGAAGAGGTAAAAAAAAAAAAAAAAATTGAGTTTTGAAGAGGTAAAAAAAAAAAAAAAAAATTTGGAGTTTTGAAGAGGTAAAAAAAGGAACAAAAAATCAATGTTGGAGTTTTGAAGAGGTAAAAAAAAAAAAAAAAAAAATTGTAGAGTTTTGAAGAGGTAAAAAAAAAAAAAAAAAATTTGGAGTTTTGAAGAGGTAAAAAAAGGAACAAAAAATCAATGTTGGAGTTTTGAAGAGGTAAAAAAAATAAATAAAAAATTGTGGAGTTTTGAAGAGGTAAAAAAAATATAAAAAAATTTGTGGAGTTTTGAAGAGGTAAAAAAAAAAAAAAGTTTGAGTTTTGAAGAGGTAAAAAAAAAAAAAAAAGTTGGAGTTTTGAAGAGGTAAAAAAAATAAAAAGTTGGAGTTTTGAAGAGGTAAAAAAAAAAAAAAAAAAAAATTGTGGAGTTTTGAAGAGGTAAAAAAAAAAAAAAAAGTTGGAGTTTTGAAGAGGTAAAAAAAAAAAAAAAAAAATTGAGTTTTGAAGAGGTAAAAAAAGGAACAAAAAATCAATGTTGGAGTTTTGAAGAGGTAAAAAAAAAAAAAATGTTGGAGTTTTGAAGAGGTAAAAAAAAAAAAAAAAAATTGTGGAGTTTTGAAGAGGTAAAAAAAGGAACAAAAAATCAATGTTGGAGTTTTGAAGAGGTAAAAAAAAAAAAAAGTTGGAGTTTTGAAGAGGTAAAAAAAAAAAAAAAAAAAATTGTGGAGTTTTGAAGAGGTAAAAAAAGGAACAAAAAATCAATGTTGGAGTTTTGAAGAGGTAAAAAAAATAAATAAAAAAATGTGGAGTTTTGAAGAGGTAAAAAAAATATAAAAAAATTTGTGGAGTTTTGAAGAGGTAAAAAAAAAAAAAAGTTGGAGTTTTGAAGAGGTAAAAAAAAAAAAAAAATTGAGTTTTGAAGAGGTAAAAAAAAAAAAAAAAAAAATTTGGAGTTTTGAAGATGTAAAAAAAGGAACAAAAAATCAATGTTGGAGTTTTGAAGAGGTAAAAAAAAAAAAAAAAAAAGAGTTTTGAAGAGGTAAAAAAAAAAAAAAAAAAAATTTGAGTTTTGAAGAGGTAAAAAAAAAAAAAAAAGTTGGAGTTTTGAAGAGGTAAAAAAAAAAAAAAAAAAAAATTGAGTTTTGAAGAGGTAAAAAAAGGAACAAAAAATCAATGTTGGAGTTTTGAAGAGGTAAAAAAAAAAAAAAAAAAAAATTGAGTTTTGAAGAGGTAAAAAAAAAAAAAAAAAAAATTTGAGTTTTGAAGAGGTAAAAAAAGGAACAAAAAATCAATGTTGGAGTTTTGAAGAGGTAAAAAAAAAAAAAAAAAAAAAGTTGGAGTTTTGAAGAGGTAAAAAAAGGAACAAGAAATCAATGTTGGAGTTTTGAAGAGGTAAAAAAAAAAAAAAAAAAAAATTGTAGAGTTTTGAAGAGGTAAAAAAAAATAAAAAGTTGGAGTTTTGAAGAGGTAAAAAAAAAAAAAAGTTGGAGTTTTGAAGAGGTAAAAAAAAAAAATAAAAAAAATTGTGGAGTTTTGAAGAGGTAAAAAAAGGAACAAAAAATCAATGTTGGAGTTTTGAAGAGGTAAAAAAAATAAATAAAAAATTGTGGAGTTTTGAAGAGGTAAAAAAAATATAAAAAAATTTGTGGAGTTTTGAAGAGGTAAAAAAAAAAAAAAGTTGGAGTTTTGAAGAGGTAAAAAAAAAAAAAAAAAAATTTAGGAGTTTTGAAGAGGTAAAAAAAAAAAAAATTGGAGTTTTGAAGAGGTAAAAAAAAAAAAAAATTGGAGTTTTGAAGAGGTAAAAAAAAAAAAAATGTTGGAGTTTTGAAGAGGTAAAAAAAAAAAAAAAAAAAATTGTGGAGTTTTGAAGAGGTAAAAAAAGGAACAAAAAATCAATGTTGGAGTTTTGAAGAGGTAAAAAAAAAAAAAAAAAAAGTTGGAGTTTTGAAGAGGTAAAAAAAAAAAAAAAAAAAATTGTAGAGTTTTGAAGAGGTAAAAAAAAAAAAAAAAGTTGGAGTTTTGAAGAGGTAAAAAAAAAAAAAAGTTGGAGTTTTGAAGAGGTAAAAAAAAAAAAAAAAAAAAAAGTGGAGTTTTGAAGAGGTAAAAAAAAAAAAAAAGTTTGAGTTTTGAAGAGGTAAAAAAAAATAAAAAAAAGAGTTTTGAAGAGGTAAAAAAAAAAAAAAAAGTTGGAGTTTTGAAGAGGTAAAAAAAGGAACAAAAAATCAATGTTGGAGTTTTGAAGAGGTAAAAAAAAAAAAAAGTTGGAGTTTTGAAGAGGTAAAAAAAAAAATAAAAAAAATTGTGGAGTTTTGAAGAGGTAAAAAAAGGAACAAAAAATCAATGTTGGAGTTTTGAAGAGGTAAAAAAAAAAAAAAAAAAGTTGGAGTTTTGAAGAGGTAAAAAAAAAAAAAAAAAAAAATTGTAGAGTTTTGAAGAGGTAAAAAAAAAAAAAAAAGTTGGAGTTTTGAAGAGGTAAAAAAAAAAAAAGTTGGAGTTTTGAAGAGGTAAAAAAAAAAAAAAAAAAAAATTGTGGAGTTTTGAAGAGGTAAAAAAAGGAACAAAAAATCAATGTTGGAGTTTTGAAGAGGTAAAAAAAAAAAAAAGTTGGAGTTTTGAAGAGGTAAAAAAAAAAAAAAAAAAATTGTAGAGTTTTGAAGAGGTAAAAAAAAAAAAAAAGTTGGAGTTTTGAAGAGGTAAAAAAAAAAAAAAGTTGGAGTTTTGAAGAGGTAAAAAAAAAAAAAAGTTGGAGTTTTGAAGAGGTAAAAAAAAAAAAAAGTTGGAGTTTTGAAGAGGTAAAAAAAAAAAAAAAAATTGAGTTTTGAAGAGGTAAAAAAAAAAAAAAAAATTTGGAGTTTTGAAGAGGTAAAAAAAGGAACAAAAAATCAATGTTGGAGTTTTGAAGAGGTAAAAAAAAAAAAAAAAAAAATTGTAGAGTTTTGAAGAGGTAAAAAAAAAAAAAAAAAATTTGGAGTTTTGAAGAGGTAAAAAAAGGAACAAAAAATCAATGTTGGAGTTTTGAAGAGGTAAAAAAAATAAATAAAAAATTGTGGAGTTTTGAAGAGGTAAAAAAAATATAAAAAAATTTGTGGAGTTTTGAAGAGGTAAAAAAAAAAAAAAGTTTGAGTTTTGAAGAGGTAAAAAAAAAAAAAAAAGTTGGAGTTTTGAAGAGGTAAAAAAAATAAAAAGTTGGAGTTTTGAAGAGGTAAAAAAAAAAAAAAAAAAAAATTGTGGAGTTTTGAAGAGGTAAAAAAAAAAAAAAAGTTGGAGTTTTGAAGAGGTAAAAAAAAAAAAAAAAAATTGAGTTTTGAAGAGGTAAAAAAAGGAACAAAAAATCAATGTTGGAGTTTTGAAGAGGTAAAAAAAAAAAAAATGTTGGAGTTTTGAAGAGGTAAAAAAAAAAAAAAAAAATTGTGGAGTTTTGAAGAGGTAAAAAAAGGAACAAAAAATCAATGTTGGAGTTTTGAAGAGGTAAAAAAAAAAAAAAGTTGGAGTTTTGAAGAGGTAAAAAAAAAAAAAAAAAAAATTGTGGAGTTTTGAAGAGGTAAAAAAAGGAACAAAAAATCAATGTTGGAGTTTTGAAGAGGTAAAAAAAATAAATAAAAAAATGTGGAGTTTTGAAGAGGTAAAAAAAATATAAAAAAATTTGTGGAGTTTTGAAGAGGTAAAAAAAAAAAAAAGTTGGAGTTTTGAAGAGGTAAAAAAAAAAAAAAAATTGAGTTTTGAAGAGGTAAAAAAAAAAAAAAAAAAAATTTGGAGTTTTGAAGATGTAAAAAAAGGAACAAAAAATCAATGTTGGAGTTTTGAAGAGGTAAAAAAAAAAAAAAAAAAAGAGTTTTGAAGAGGTAAAAAAAAAAAAAAAAAAATTTGAGTTTTGAAGAGGTAAAAAAAAAAAAAAAAGTTGGAGTTTTGAAGAGGTAAAAAAAAAAAAAAAAAAAATTGAGTTTTGAAGAGGTAAAAAAAGGAACAAAAAATCAATGTTGGAGTTTTGAAGAGGTAAAAAAAAAAAAAAAAAAAAATTGAGTTTTGAAGAGGTAAAAAAAAAAAAAAAAAAAATTTGAGTTTTGAAGAGGTAAAAAAAGGAACAAAAAATCAATGTTGGAGTTTTGAAGAGGTAAAAAAAAAAAAAAAAAAAAGTTGGAGTTTTGAAGAGGTAAAAAAAGGAACAAGAAATCAATGTTGGAGTTTTGAAGAGGTAAAAAAAAAAAAAAAAAAAAATTGTAGAGTTTTGAAGAGGTAAAAAAAAATAAAAAGTTGGAGT
>NW_028258708.1:0-53913 GCF_982586985.1 Callionymus lyra
AACTCCACAATTTTTTATTTATTTTTTTTACCTCTTCAAAACTCCAACATTGATTTTTTGTTCCTTTTGTTACCTCTCCAAAACTCCAATTTTTTTTTTTTTTTTTTTACCTCTTCAAAACTCCAACTTTTTTTTTTTTTTTTACCTCTTCAAAACTCTACAATTTTTTTTTTTTTTTTTTTTACCTCTTCAAAACTCCAACTTTTTTTTTTTTTTACCTCTTCAAAACTCCAACATTGATTTTTTGTTCCTTTTTTTACATCTTCAAAACTCCAAATTTTTTTTTTTTTTTTTTTACCTCTTCAAAACTCAATTTTTTTTTTTTTTTTTTTACCTCTTCAAAACTCCAACTTTTTTTTTTTTTACCTCTTCAAAACTCCACAATTTTTTTTATATTTTTTTTACCTCTTCAAAACTCCACAATTTTTTATTTATTTTTTTTACCTCTTCAAAACTCCAACATTGATTTTTTGTTCCTTTTTTTACCTCTTCAAAACTCCACAATTTCTTTTATTTTTTTTTTTTACCTCTTCAAAACTCCAACTTTTTTTTTTTTTTACCTCTTCAAAACTCCAACTTTTTTTTTTTTTACCTCTTCAAAACTCCAACATTGATTTTTTGTTCCTTTTTTTACCTCTTCAAAACTCAAATTTTTTTTTTTTTTTTTTTACCTCTTCAAAACTCCAACATTGATTTTTTGTTCCTTTTTTTACCTCTTCAAAACTCCAACTTCTTTTTTTTTTTACCTCTTCAAAACTCAATTTTTTTTTTTTTTCTTTTACCTCTTCAAAACTCCAACTTTTTTTTTTTTTTACCTCTTCAAAACTCCACAATTTTTTTTTTTTTTTTTTTACCTCTTCAAAACTCCAACTTTTTATTTTTTTTACCTCTTCAAAACTCTACAATTTTTTTTTTTTTTTTTTTTTACCTCTTCAAAACTCCAACTTTTTTTTTTTTTACATCTTCAAAACTCCAACTTTTTTCTTTTTTTTTTTTACCTCTTCAAAACTCCAACATTGATTTTTTGTTCCTTTTTTTATCTCTTCAAAACTCCACAATTTTTTTTTTTTTTTTTTTTACCTCTTCAAAACTCCAACATTTTTTTTTTTTTTAACTCTTCAAAACTCCAACATTGATTTTTTGTTCCTTTTTCTACCTCTTCAAAACTCCACAATTTTTTTTATTTTTTTTTTTACCTCTTCAAAACTCCAACTTTTTTTTTTTTACCTCTTCAAAACTCCAACATTGATTTTTTGTTCCTTTTTTTACCTCTTCAAAACTCAATTTATATTTTTTTTTTTACCTCTTCAAAATTCCAACATTTTTTTTTTTTTTTACCTCTTCAAAACTCTACAATTTTTTTTTTTTTTTTTTTTTACCTCTTCAAAACTCCAACTTTTTTTTTTTTTTACCTCTTCAAAACTCCAACTTTTTTTTTTTTTTTTTTTACCTCTTCAAAACTCTAACATTGATTTTTTGTTCCTTTTTTTACCTCTTCAAAACTCCACAATTTTTTTTATTTTTTTTTTTTACCTCTTCAAAACTCCAACATTTTTTTTTTTTTTACCTCTTCAAAACTCCAATTTTTTTTTTTTTACCTCTTCAAAACTCCTAAATTTTTTTTTTTTTTTTTTTACCTCTTCAAAACTCCAACTTTTTTTTTTTTTTACCTCTTCAAAACTCCACAATTTTTTTTATATTTTTTTTACCTCTTCAAAACTCCACAATATTTTAATTATTTTTTTTACCTCTTCAAAACTCCAACATTGATTTTTTGTTCCTTTTGTTACCTCTCCAAAACTCCAATTTTTTTTTTTTTTTTTTTACCTCTTCAAAACTCCAACTTTTTTTTTTTTTTTTACCTCTTCAAAACTCTACAATTTTTTTTTATTTTTTTTTTACCTCTTCAAAACTCCAACTTCTTTTTTTTTTTACCTCTTCAAAACTCAATTTTTTTTTTTTTTCTTTTACCTCTTCAAAACTCCAACTTTTTTTTTTTTTTACCTCTTCAAAACTCCACAATTTTTTTTTATTTTTTTTTTACCTCTTCAAAACTCCAACTTTTTATTTTTTTTACCTCTTCAAAACTCTACAATTTTTTTTTTTTTTTTTTTTTACCTCTTCAAAACTCCAACTTTTTTTTTTTTTACCTCTTCAAAACTCCAACTTTTTTCTTTTTTTTTTTTACCTCTTCAAAACTCCAACATTGATTTTTTGTTCCTTTTTTTATCTCTTCAAAACTCCACAATTTTTTTTTTTTTTTTTTTTACCTCTTCAAAACTCCAACATTTTTTTTTTTTTTAACTCTTCAAAACTCCAACATTGATTTTTTGTTCCTTTTTCTACCTCTTCAAAACTCCACAATTTTTTTTATTTTTTTTTTTACCTCTTCAAAACTCCAACTTTTTTTTTTTTACCTCTTCAAAACTCCAACATTGATTTTTTGTTCCTTTTTTTACCTCTTCAAAACTCAATTTATATTTTTTTTTTTACCTCTTCAAAATTCCAACATTTTTTTTTTTTTTTACCTCTTCAAAACTCTACAATTTTTTTTTTTTTTTTTTTTTACCTCTTCAAAACTCCAACTTTTTTTTTTTTTTACCTCTTCAAAACTCCAACTTTTTTTTTTTTTTTTTTACCTCTTCAAAACTCTAACATTGATTTTTTGTTCCTTTTTTTACCTCTTCAAAACTCCACAATTTTTTTTATTTTTTTTTTTTACCTCTTCAAAACTCCAACATTTTTTTTTTTTTTACCTCTTCAAAACTCCAATTTTTTTTTTTTTTACCTCTTCAAAACTCCTAAATTTTTTTTTTTTTTTTTTTACCTCTTCAAAACTCCAACTTTTTTTTTTTTTTACCTCTTCAAAACTCCACAATTTTTTTTATATTTTTTTTACCTCTTCAAAACTCCACAATTTTTTATTTATTTTTTTTACCTCTTCAAAACTCCAACATTGATTTTTTGTTCCTTTTGTTACCTCTCCAAAACTCCAATTTTTTTTTTTTTTTTTTTACCTCTTCAAAACTCCAACTTTTTTTTTTTTTTTTACCTCTTCAAAACTCTACAATTTTTTTTTTTTTTTTTTTTACCTCTTCAAAACTCCAACTTTTTTTTTTTTTTACCTCTTCAAAACTCCAACATTGATTTTTTGTTCCTTTTTTTACATCTTCAAAACTCCAATTTTTTTTTTTTTTTTTTTTTACCTCTTCAAAACTCAATTTTTTTTTTTTTTTTTTTACCTCTTCAAAACTCCAACTTTTTTTTTTTTTACCTCTTCAAAACTCCACAATTTTTTTTATATTTTTTTTACCTCTTCAAAACTCCACAATTTTTTATTTATTTTTTTTACCTCTTCAAAACCCCAACATTGATTTTTTGTTCCTTTTTTTACCTCTTCAAAACTCCACAATTTCTTTTATTTTTTTTTTTTACCTCTTCAAAACTCCAACTTTTTTTTTTTTTTACCTCTTCAAAACTCCAACTTTTTTTTTTTTTACCTCTTCAAAACTCCAACATTGATTTTTTGTTCCTTTTTTTACCTCTTCAAAACTCCAACTTTTTTTTTTTTTACCTCTTCAAAACTCCAACTTTTTTTTTTTTTACCTCTTCAAAACTCCAACATTGATTTTTTGTTCCTTTTTTTACCTCTTCAAAACTCCACAATTTTTTTTTTTTTTTTTTTTTACCTCTTCAAAACTACAACTTTTTTTTTTTTTACCTTTCAAAACTCCAACTTTTTTTTTTTTTTTTTTTACCTCTTCAAAACTCCAACATTGATTTTTTGTTCCTTTTTTTACCTCTTCAAAACTCTACAATTTTTTTTTTTTTTTTTTTTACCTCTTCAAAACTCCAACTTTTTTTTTTTTTTACCTCTTCAAAACTCCAACATTGATTTTTTGTTCCTTTTTTTACCTCTTCAAAACTCCAAATTTTTTTTTTTTTTTTTTTTACCTCTTCAAAACTCAATTTTTTTTTTTTTTTTTTACCTCTTCAAAACTACAACTTTTTTTTTTTTTTACCTCTTCAAAACTCAAACTTTTTTTTTTTTTTTTTTTACCTCTTCAAAACTCCAACTTTTTTTTTTTTTTTACCTCTTCAAAACTCCAACATTGATTTTTTGTTCCTTTTTTTACCTCTTCAAAACTCCAACTTTTTTTTTTTTTTACCTCTTCAAAACTCAATTTTTTTTTTTTTTTTTTTACCTCTTCAAAACTCCAACTTTTTTTTTTTTTTACCTCTTCAAAACTCCAACATTGATTTTTTGTTCCTTTTTTTAACTCTTCAAAACTCCACAATTTTTTTTTTTTTTTTTTACCTCTTCAAAACTCCAACATTTTTTTTTTTTTTACCTCTTCAAAACTCCAACATTGATTTTTTGTTCCTTTTTTTACCTCTTCAAAACTCCAACTTTTTTTTTTTTTTTACCTCTTCAAAACTCAATTTTTTTTTTTTTTTTTTTTACCTCTTCAAAACTCCAACTTTTTTTTTTTTTTTACCTCTTCAAAACTCCACAATTTTTTTTTTTTTTTTTTTTTTACCTCTTCAAAACTCCAACTTTTTTTTTTTTTTACCTCTTCAAAACTCCACAATTTTTTTTTTTTTTTTTTTTTACCTCTTCAAAACTCCAACTTTTTATTTTTTTTTACCTCTTCAAAACTCCAACTTTTTTCTTTTTTTTTTTTACCTCTTCAAAACTCCAACATTGATTTTTTGTTCCTTTTTTTATCTCTTCAAAACTCCACAATTTTTTTTTTTTTTTTTTTTACCTCTTCAAAACTCCAACATTTTTTTTTTTTTTAACTCTTCAAAACTCCAACATTGATTTTTTGTTCCTTTTTCTACCTCTTCAAAACTCCACAATTTTTTTTATTTTTTTTTTTACCTCTTCAAAACTCCAACTTTTTTTTTTTTACCTCTTCAAAACTCCAACATTGATTTTTTGTTCCTTTTTTTACCTCTTCAAAACTCAATATATATTTTTTTTTTTACCTCTTCAAAACTCCAACATTTTTTTTTTTTTTACCTCTTCAAAACTCTACAATTTTTTTTTTTTTTTTTTTACCTCTTCAAAACTCCAACTTTTTTTTTTTTTTTTACCTCTTCAAAACTCTACAATTTTTTTTTTTTTTTTTTTTTACCTCTTCAAAACTCCAACTTTTTTTTTTTTACCTCTTCAAAACTCCAACATTGATTTTTTGTTCCTTTTTTTACATCTTCAAAACTCCAAATTTTTTTTTTTTTTTTTTTTACCTCTTCAAAACTCAATTTTTTTTTTTTTTTTTTACCTCTTCAAAACTCCAACTTTTTTTTTTTTTACCTCTTCAAAACTCCACAAATTTTTTTATATTTTTTTTACCTCTTCAAAACTCCACAATTTTTTATTTATTTTTTTTACCTCTTCAAAACTCCAACATTGATTTTTTGTTCCTTTTTTTACCTCTTCAAAACTCCACAATTTCTTTTATTTTTTTTTTTTACCTCTTCAAAACTCCAACTTTTTTTTTTTTTTACCTCTTCAAAACTCCAACATTGATTTTTTGTTCCTTTTTTTACCTCTTCAAAACTCCACAATTTTTTTTTTTTTTTTTTTACCTCTTCAAAACTCCAACATTGATTTTTTGTTCCTTTTTTTACCTCTTCAAAACTCCAACTTTTTTTTTTTTTTTACCTCTTCAAAACTCAATTTTTTTTAATTTTTTTTTTACCTCTTCAAAACTCCAACTTTTTTTTTTTTTTTACCTCTTCAAAACTCCACAATTTTTTTTTTTTTTTTTTTTTACCTCTTCAAAACTCCAACTTTTTTTTTTTTTTACCTCTTCAAAACTCCAACATTGATTTTTTGTTCCTTTTTTTACCTCTTCAAAACTCCACAATTTTTTTTTTTTTTTTTTTTTACCTCTTCAAAACTCCATTTTTTTTTTTTTTTTACCTCTTCAAAACTCTACAATTTTTTTTTTTTTTTTTTTTTACCTCTTCAAAACTCCAACATTGATTTTTTGTTCCTTTTTTTACCTCTTCAAAACTCAAATTTTTTTTTTTTTTTTTTTTACCTCTTCAAAACTCCAACATTGATTTTTTGTTCCTTTTTTTACCTCTTCAAAACTCCAACTTTTTTTTTTTTTTTACCTCTTCAAAACTCCACAATTTTTTTTTTTTTTTTTTTTTACCTCTTCAAAACTCCAACTTTTTTTTTTTTTTTACCTCTTCAAAACTCCAACATTGATTTTTTGTTCCTTTTTTTACCTCTTCAAAACTCCAACTTTTTTTTTTTTTTTACCTCTTCAAAACTCAATTTTTTTTAATTTTTTTTTTACCTCTTCAAAACTCCAACTTTTTTTTTTTTTTTACCTCTTCAAAACTCCACAATTTTTTTTTTTTTTTTTTTTTACCTCTTCAAAACTCCAACTTTTTTTTTTTTTTACCTCTTCAAAACTCCAACATTGATTTTTTGTTCCTTTTTTTACCTCTTCAAAACTCCACAATTTTTTTTTTTTTTTTTTTTACCTCTTCAAAACTCCAACTTTTTATTTTTTTTTTACCTCTTCAAAACTCCAACTTTTTTTTTTTTTTTTACCTCTTCAAAACTCCAACTTTTTTTTTTTTTTTTACCTCTTCAAAACTCAAATTTTTTTTTTTTTTTTTTTACCTCTTCAAAACTCAATTTTTTTTTATTTTTTTTTTACCTCTTCAAAACTCCAACATTGATTTTTTGTTCCTTTTTTTACATCTTCAAAACTCCAAATTTTTTTTTTTTTTTTTTTACCTCTTCAAAACTCCAACTTTTTTTTTTTTTACCTCTTCAAAACTCCACAAATTTTTTTATATTTTTTTTACCTCTTCAAAACTCCACAATTTTTTATTTATTTTTTTTACCTCTTCAAAACTCCAACATTGATTTTTTGTTCCTTTTTTTACCTCTTCAAAACTCCACAATTTTTTTTTTTTTTTTTTTTTACCTCTTCAAAACTCCAACATTTTTTTTTTTTTACCTCTTCAAAACTCCAACATTGATTTTTTGTTCCTTTTTTTACCTCTTCAAAACTCCACAATTTTTTTTTTTTTTTTTTTACCTCTTCAAAACTCCATTTTTTTTTTTTTTACCTCTTCAAAACTCCAACATTGATTTTTTGTTCCTTTTTTTACCTCTTCAAAACTCCAACTTTTTTTTTTTTTTTACCTCTTCAAAACTCAATTTTTTTTTTTTTCTTTTACCTCTTCAAAACTCCACAATTTTTTTTTTTTTTTTTTTTACCTCTTCAAAACTCCAACTTTTTTTTTTTTTTACCTCTTCAAAACTCCAACTTTTTTTTTTTTTTTTACCTCTTCAAAACTCTACAATTTTTTTTAATTTTTTTTTTTACCTCTTCAAAACTCCAACTTTTTTTTTTTTTTTTTTCCCTCTTCAAAACTCCAACATTGATTTTTTGTTCCTTTTTTTACCTCTTCAAAACTCCACTTTTTTTTATTTTTTTTTTTTACCTCTTCAAAACTCCAACATTTTTTTTTTTTTTACCTCTTCAAAACTCCAATTTCTTTTTTTTTTTACCTCTTCAAAACTCCAAATTTTTTTTTTTTACCTCTTCAAAACTCCAAAATTTTTTTTTTTTTTTTTTTTACCTCTTCAAAACTCCAACATTGATTTTTTGTTCCTTTTTTTACCTCTTCAAAACTCAAATTTTTTTTTTTTTTTTTTTTTACCTCTTCAAAACTCAATTTTTTTTTTTTTTTTTTTTTACCTCTTCAAAACTCCAACATTTATTTTTTGTTCCTTTTTTTACCTCTTCAAAACTCAATTTTTTTTTTTTTTTTTTTTTTACCTCTTCAAAACTCCATTGATTTTTTGTTCCTTTTTTTACCTCTTCAAAACTCCAAATTTTTTTTTTTTTTTTACCTCTTCAAAACTCCAACTTTTTTTTTTTTTTTTACCTCTTCAAAACTCTACAATTTTTTTTTTTTTTTTTTTTACCTCTTCAAAACTCCAACTTTTTTTTTTTTTACCTCTTCAAAACTCCAAATTTTTTTTTTTTTTTTTTTTACCTCTTCAAAACTCCATTGATTTTTTGTTCCTTTTTTTACCTCTTCAAAACTCCAAATTTTTTTTTTTTTTTTTACCTCTTCAAAACTCCAACTTTTTTTTTTTTTTTTACCTCTTCAAAACTCTACAATTTTTTTTTTTTTTTTTTTACCTCTTCAAAACTCCAACTTTTTTTTTTTTTTTTACCTCTTCAAAACTCTACAATTTTTTTTTTTTTTTTTTTTTACCTCTTCAAAACTCCAACTTTTTTTTTTTTTTACCTCTTCAAAACTCCAACTTTTTTTTTTTTTTTTTTTACCTCTTCAAAACTCCAACATTGATTTTTTGTTCCTTTTTTTACCTCTTCAAAACTCAAATTTTTTTTTTTTTTTTTTTTTACCTCTTCAAAACTCAATTTTTTTTTTTTTTTTTTTTTACCTCTTCAAAACTCCAACATTTATTTTTTGTTCCTTTTTTTACCTCTTCAAAACTCAATTTTTTTTTTTTTTTTTTTTTACCTCTTCAAAACTCCATTGATTTTTTGTTCCTTTTTTTACCTCTTCAAAACTCCAAATTTTTTTTTTTTTTTTACCTCTTCAAAACTCCAACTTTTTTTTTTTTTTTTACCTCTTCAAAACTCTACAATTTTTTTTTTTTTTTTTTTTACCTCTTCAAAACTCCAACTTTTTTTTTTTTTACCTCTTCAAAACTCCAAATTTTTTTTTTTTTTTTTTTACCTCTTCAAAACTCCATTGATTTTTTGTTCCTTTTTTTACCTCTTCAAAACTCCAAATTTTTTTTTTTTTTTTACCTCTTCAAAACTCCAACTTTTTTTTTTTTTTTTACCTCTTCAAAACTCTACAATTTTTTTTTTTTTTTTTTTACCTCTTCAAAACTCCAACTTTTTTTTTTTTTTTTACCTCTTCAAAACTCTACAATTTTTTTTTTTTTTTTTTTTACCTCTTCAAAACTCCAACTTTTTTTTTTTTTACCTCTTCAAAACTCCAACTTTTTTTTTTTTTTTTTTTACCTCTTCAAAACTCCAACATTGATTTTTTGTTCCTTTTTTTACCTCTTCAAAACTCCATTGATTTTTTGTTCCTTTTTTTACCTCTTCAAAACTCCAAATTTTTTTTTTTTTTTTACCTCTTCAAAACTCCAACTTTTTTTTTTTTTTTTACCTCTTCAAAACTCTACAATTTTTTTTTTTTTTTTTTTTACCTCTTCAAAACTCCAACTTTTTTTTTTTTTACCTCTTCAAAACTCCAAATTTTTTTTTTTTTTTTTTTACCTCTTCAAAACTCCATTGATTTTTTGTTCCTTTTTTTACCTCTTCAAAACTCCAAATTTTTTTTTTTTTTTTACCTCTTCAAAACTCCAACTTTTTTTTTTTTTTTTACCTCTTCAAAACTCTACAATTTTTTTTTTTTTTTTTTTACCTCTTCAAAACTCCAACTTTTTTTTTTTTTTTTACCTCTTCAAAACTCTACAATTTTTTTTTTTTTTTTTTTACCTCTTCAAAACTCCAACTTTTTTTTTTTTTACCTCTTCAAAACTCCAACTTTTTTTTTTTTTTTTTTTACCTCTTCAAAACTCCAACATTGATTTTTTGTTCCTTTTTTTACCTCTTCAAAACTCCACAATTTTTTTTTTTTTTTTTTTTTTACCTCTTCAAAACTCCAACATTTTTTTTGTTTTTACCTCTTCAAAACTCCAACATTGATTTTTTGTTCCTTTTTTTACCTCTTCAAAACTCCACAGTTTTTTTTTTATTTTTTTTTACCTCTTCAAAACTCTACAATTTTTTTTTTTTTTTTTTTACCTCTTCAAAACTCCAACTTTTTTTTTTTTTTACCTCTTCAAAACTCCAACATTGATTTTTTGTTCCTTTTTTTACCTCTTCAAAACTCCAAATTTTTTTTTTTTTTTTTTTTACCTCTTCAAAACTCAATTTTTTTTTTTTTTTTTTACCTCTTCAAAACTACAACTTTTTTTTTTTTTTTACCTCTTCAAAACTCCAACTTTTTTTTTTTTTTTACCTCTTCAAAACTCCAACATTGATTTTTTGTTCCTTTTTTTACCTCTTCAAAACTCCAATTTTTTTTTTTTTTTTTTTTTACCTCTTCAAAACTCAATTTTTTTTTTTTTTTTTACCTCTTCAAAACTACAACTTTTTTTTTTTTTTTTTTTTACCTCTTCAAAACTCCACAATTTTTTTTTTTTTTTTTTTTTACCTCTTCAAAAATCTAACTTTTTTTTTTTTTTTACCTCTTCAAAACTCCAACATTGATTTTTTGTTCCTTTTTTTACCTCTTCAAAACTCCACAATTTTTTTTTTTTTTTTTTTTTACCTCTTCAAAACTCCAACTTTTTATTTTTTTTTACCTCTTCAAAACTCTACAATTTTTTTTTTTTTTTTTTTTTACCTCTTCAAAACTCCAACTTTTTTTTTTTTTACCTCTTCAAAACTCCAACATTGATTTTTTGTTCCTTTTTTTACCTCTTCAAAACTCCAATTTTTTTTTTTTTTTTTTTACCTCTTCAAAACTCAATTTTTTTTTTTTTTTTTTACCTCTTCAAAACTACAACTTTTTTTTTTTTTTACCTCTTCAAAACTCCAACTTTTTTTTTTTTTTTTTTTACCTCTTCAAAACTCCACAATTTTTTTTTTTTTTTACCTCTTCAAAACTCCAACATTTTTTTTTTTTTTACCTCTTCAAAACTCCAACATTGATTTTTTGTTCCTTTTTTTACCTCTTCAAAACTCCACAATTTTTTTTTTTTTTTTTTTTACCTCTTCAAAACTCCAACTTTTTATTTTTTTTTACCTCTTCAAAACTCTACAATTTTTTTTTTTTTTTTTTTTACCTCTTCAAAACTCCACAATTTTTTTTTTTTTTTACCTCTTCAAAACTCCAACATTTTTTTTTTTTTTTACCTCTTCAAAACTCCAACATTGATTTTTTGTTCCTTTTTTTACCTCTTCAAAACTCCAACTTTTTTTTTTTTTTTTTTTTACCTCTTCAAAACTCCAACATTGATTTTTTGTTCCTTTTTTTACCTCTTCAAAACTCAAATTTTTTTATTATTTTTTTTTACCTCTTCAAAACTCAATTTTTTTTTTTTTTTTTTTTACCTCTTCAAAACTCCAACATTGATTTTTTGTTCCTTTTTTTACCTCTTCAAAACTCAATTTTTTTTTTTTTTTTTTTTACCTCTTCAAAACTCCAACATTGATTTTTTGTTCCTTTTTTTACCTCTTCAAAACTCCACAATTTTTTTTTTTTTTTTTTTACCTCTTCAAAACTCCAACTTTTTATTTTTTTTACCTCTTCAAAACTCTACAATTTTTTTTTTTTTTTTTTTTACCTCTTCAAAACTCCAACTTTTTTTTTTTTTTACCTCTTCAAAACTCAATTTTTTTTTTTTTTTTTTACCTCTTCAAAACTACAACTTTTTTTTTTTTTTACCTCTTCAAAACTCCAACTTTTTTTTTTTTTTTTTTTACCTCTTCAAAACTCCACAATTTTTTTTTTTTTTTTTTTTACCTCTTCAAAACTCCAACATTGATTTTTTGTTCCTTTTTTTACCTCTTCAAAACTCCACAATTTTTTTTTTTTTTTTTTTTTACCTCTTCAAAACTCCAACTTTTTATTTTTTTTTACCTCTTCAAAACTCTACAATTTTTTTTTTTTTTTTTTTTTACCTCTTCAAAACTCCAACATTTTTTTTTTTTTTTACCTCTTCAAAACTCCAACATTGATTTTTTGTTCCTTTTTTTACCTTTTCAAAACTCCAACTTTTTTTTTTTTTTTTTTTTTACCTCTTCAAAACTCCAACATTGATTTTTTGTTACTTTTTTTACCTCTTCAAAACTCAATTTTTTTTTTTTTTTTTTTACCTCTTCAAAACTCAATTTTTTTTTATTTTTTTTTTTACCTCTTCAAAACTCAAATTTTTTTTTTTTTTTTTTTACCTCTTCAAAACTCAAATTTTTTTTTTTTTTTTTTTACCTCTTCAAAACTCCACAATTTTTTTTTTTTTTTTTTTACCTCTTCAAAACTCCAACATTGATTTTTTGTTCCTTTTTTTACCTCTTCAAAACTCCAACTTTTTTTTTTTTTTTACCTCTTCAAAACTCAATTTTTTTTTTTTTTCTTTTACCTCTTCAAAACTCCACAATTTTTTTTTTTTTTTTTTTTACCTCTTCAAAACTCCAACTTTTTTTTTTTTTTACCTCTTCAAAACTCCAACTTTTTTTTTTTTTTTTACCTCTTCAAAACTCTACAATTTTTTTTTTTTTTTTTTTTTACCTCTTCAAAACTCCAACTTTTTTTTTTTTTTTTTTTACCTCTTCAAAACTCCAACATTGATTTTTTGTTCCTTTTTTTACCTCTTCAAAACTCCACATTTTTTTTTATTTTTTTTTTTTACCTCTTCAAAACTCCAAATTTTTTTTTTTTTACCTCTTCAAAACTCCAACTTTTTTTTTTTTTTACCTCTTCAAAACTCCAACTTTTTTTTTTTTTTTTACCTCTTCAAAACTCCACAATTTTTTTTTTTTTTTTTTTTTACCTCTTCAAAACTCCAACTTTTTTTTTTTTTTTTACCTCTTCAAAACTCTACAATTTTTTTTTTTTTTTTTTTTTACCTCTTCAAAACTCCAACTTTTTTTTTTTTTTTTTTTACCTCTTCAAAACTCCAACATTGATTTTTTGTTCCTTTTTTTACCTCTTCAAAACTCCACATTTTTTTTTATTTTTTTTTTTTACCTCTTCAAAACTCCAACATTTTTTTTTTTTTACCTCTTCAAAACTCCAATTTCTTTTTTTTTTTACCTCTTCAAAACTCCAAATTTTTTTTTTTTTACCTCTTCAAAACTCCTAAATTTTTTTTTTTTTTTTTTTTACCTCTTCAAAACTCCAACATTGATTTTTTGTTCCTTTTTTTACCTCTTCAAAACTCAAATTTTTTTTTTTTTTTTTTTTACCTCTTCAAAACTCAATTTTTTTTTTTTTTTTTTTTTACCTCTTCAAAACTCCAACATTTTTTTTTTGTTCCTTTTTTTACCTCTTCAAAACTCAATTTTTTTTTTTTTTTTTTTTTACCTCTTCAAAACTCCATTGATTTTTTGTTCCTTTTTTTACCTCTTCAAAACTCCAAATTTTTTTTTTTTTTTTACCTCTTCAAAACTCCAACTTTTTTTTTTTTTTTTACCTCTTCAAAACTCTACAATTTTTTTTTTTTTTTTTTTTACCTCTTCAAAACTCCAACTTTTTTTTTTTTACCTCTTCAAAACTCCAAATTTTTTTTTTTTTTTTTTTACCTCTTCAAAACTCCATTGATTTTTTGTTCCTTTTTTTACCTCTTCAAAACTCCAAATTTTTTTTTTTTTTTTACCTCTTCAAAACTCCAACTTTTTTTTTTTTTTTTACCTCTTCAAAACTCTACAATTTTTTTTTTTTTTTTTTTACCTCTTCAAAACTCCAACTTTTTTTTTTTTTTTTACCTCTTCAAAACTCTACAATTTTTTTTTTTTTTTTTTTTACCTCTTCAAAACTCCAACTTTTTTTTTTTTTACCTCTTCAAAACTCCAACTTTTTTTTTTTTTTTTTTTACCTCTTCAAAACTCCAACATTGAATTTTTTGTTCCTTTTTTTACCTCTTCAAAACTCCATTGATTTTTTGTTCCTTTTTTTACCTCTTCAAAACTCCAAATTTTTTTTTTTTTTTTACCTCTTCAAAACTCCAACTTTTTTTTTTTTTTTTTACCTCTTCAAAACTCTACAATTTTTTTTTTTTTTTTTTTTACCTCTTCAAAACTCCAACTTTTTTTTTTTTTACCTCTTCAAAACTCCAAATTTTTTTTTTTTTTTTTTTTACCTCTTCAAAACTCCATTGATTTTTTGTTCCTTTTTTTACCTCTTCAAAACTCCAAATTTTTTTTTTTTTTTTACCTCATCAAAACTCCAACTTTTTTTTTTTTTTTTACCTCTTCAAAACTCTACAATTTTTTTTTTTTTTTTTACCTCTTCAAAACTCCAACTTTTTTTTTTTTTTTTACCTCTTCAAAACTCTACATTTTTTTTTTTTTTTTTTTTTACCTCTTCAAAACTCCAACTTTTTTTTTTTTTACCTCTTCAAAACTCCAACTTTTTTTTTTTTTTTTTTTACCTCTTCAAAACTCCAACATTGATTTTTTGTTCCTTTTTTTACCTCTTCAAAACTCCACAATTTTTTTTTTTTTTTTTTTTTTTACCTCTTCAAAACTCCAACATTTTTTTTGTTTTTACCTCTTCAAAACTCCAACATTGATTTTTTGTTCCTTTTTTTACCTCTTCAAAACTCCACAGTTTTTTTTTTTTTTTTTTTTACCTCTTCAAAACTCCAACTTTTTATTTTTTTTTACCTCTTCAAAACTCTACAATTTTTTTTTTTTTTTTTTTTACCTCTTCAAAACTCCAACTTTTTTTTTTTTTTACCTCTTCAAAACTCCAACATTGATTTTTTGTTCCTTTTTTTACCTCTTCAAAACTCCAAATTTTTTTTTTTTTTTTTTTTACCTCTTCAAAACTCAATTTTTTTTTTTTTTTTTTACCTCTTCAAAACTACAACTTTTTTTTTTTTTTTACCTCTTCAAAACTCCAACTTTTTTTTTTTTTTACCTCTTCAAAACTCCAACATTGATTTTTTGTTCCTTTTTTTACCTCTTCAAAACTCCAATTTTTTTTTTTTTTTTTTTTTTACCTCTTCAAAACTCAATTTTTTTTTTTTTTTTTACCTCTTCAAAACTACAACTTTTTTTTTTTTTTACCTCTTCAAAACTCCACAATTTTTTTTTTTTTTTTTTTTTACCTCTTCAAAAATCTAACATTTTTTTTTTTTTTACCTCTTCAAAACTCCAACATTGATTTTTTGTTCCTTTTTTTACCTCTTCAAAACTCCACAATTTTTTTTTTTTTTTTTTTTTACCTCTTCAAAACTCCAACATTGATTTTTTGTTCCTTTTTTTACCTCTTCAAAACTCCAACTTTTTTTTTTTTTTTACCTCTTCAAAACTCAATTTTTTTTAATTTTTTTTTTACCTCTTCAAAACTCCAACTTTTTTTTTTTTTTTACCTCTTCAAAACTCCACAATTTTTTTTTTTTTTTTTTTTTACCTCTTCAAAACTCCAACTTTTTTTTTTTTTTACCTCTTCAAAACTCCAACATTGATTTTTTGTTCCTTTTTTTACCTCTTCAAAACTCCACAATTTTTTTTTTTTTTTTTTTTTACCTCTTCAAAACTCCATTTTTTTTTTTTTTTACCTCTTCAAAACTCTACAATTTTTTTTTTTTTTTTTTTTTACCTCTTCAAAACTCCAACATTGATTTTTTGTTCCTTTTTTTACCTCTTCAAAACTCAAATTTTTTTTTTTTTTTTTTTACCTCTTCAAAACTCCAACATTGATTTTTTGTTCCTTTTTTTACCTCTTCAAAACTCCAACTTCTTTTTTTTTTTACCTCTTCAAAACTCAATTTTTTTTTTTTTTCTTTTACCTCTTCAAAACTCCAACTTTTTTTTTTTTTTACCTCTTCAAAACTCCACAATTTTTTTTTTTTTTTTTTTTTACCTCTTCAAAACTCCAACTTTTTATTTTTTTTACCTCTTCAAAACTCTACAATTTTTTTTTTTTTTTTTTTTTACCTCTTCAAAACTCCAACTTTTTTTTTTTTTACCTCTTCAAAACTCCAACTTTTTTCTTTTTTTTTTTTACCTCTTCAAAACTCCAACATTGATTTTTTGTTCCTTTTTTTATCTCTTCAAAACTCCACAATTTTTTTTTATTTTTTTTTTACCTCTTCAAAACTCCAACATTTTTTTTTTTTTTAACTCTTCAAAACTCCAACATTGATTTTTTGTTCCTTTTTCTACCTCTTCAAAACTCCACAATTTTTTTTATTTTTTTTTTTACCTCTTCAAAACTCCAACTTTTTTTTTTTTACCTCTTCAAAACTCCAACATTGATTTTTTGTTCCTTTTTTTACCTCTTCAAAACTCAATATATATATTTTTTTTTACCTCTTCAAAACTCCAACATTTTTTTTTTTTTTTACCTCTTCAAAACTCCAACATTGATTTTTTGTTCCTTTTTTTACCTCTTCAAAACTCAATATATATATTTTTTTTTACCTCTTCAAAACTCCAACATTTTTTTTTTTTTTTTACCTCTTCAAAACTCCAACATTGATTTTTTGTTCCTTTTTTTACCTCTTCAAAACTCAATATATATATATTTTTTTACCTCTTCAAAACTCCAACATTTTTTTTTTTTTTTACCTCTTCAAAACTCTACAATTTTTTTTTTTTTTTTTTTTTACCTCTTCAAAACTCCAACTTTTTTTTTTTTTTACCTCTTCAAAACTCCAACTTTTTTCTTTTTTTTTTTTACCTCTTCAAAACTCCAACATTGATTTTTTGTTCCTTTTTTTATCTCTTCAAAACTCCACAATTTTTTTTTATTTTTTTTTTACCTCTTCAAAACTCCAACATTTTTTTTTTTTTTAACTCTTCAAAACTCCAACATTGATTTTTTGTTCCTTTTTCTACCTCTTCAAAACTCCACAATTTTTTTTATTTTTTTTTTTACCTCTTCAAAACTCCAACTTTTTTTTTTTTACCTCTTCAAAACTCCAACATTGATTTTTTGTTCCTTTTTTTACCTCTTCAAAACTCAATATATATATTTTTTTTTACCTCTTCAAAACTCCAACATTTTTTTTTTTTTTTACCTCTTCAAAACTCTACAATTTTTTTTTTTTTTTTTTTTTACCTCTTCAAAACTCCAACTTTTTTTTTTTTTTTTTTTACCTCTTCAAAACTCTAACATTGATTTTTTGTTCCTTTTTTTACCTCTTCAAAACTCCACAATTTTTTTTATTTTTTTTTTTTACCTCTTCAAAACTCCAACATTTTTTTTTTTTTACCTCTTCAAAACTCCAATTTTTTTTTTTTTTACCTCTTCAAAACTCCTAAATTTTTTTTTTTTTTTTTTTACCTCTTCAAAACTCCAACTTTTTTTTTTTTTTACCTCTTCAAAACTCCACAATTTTTTTTATATTTTTTTTACCTCTTCAAAACTCCACAATTTTTTATTTATTTTTTTTACCTCTTCAAAACTCCAACATTGATTTTTTGTTCCTTTTGTTACCTCTCCAAAACTCCAATTTTTTTTTTTTTTTTTTTACCTCTTCAAAACTCCAACTTTTTTTTTTTTTTTTACCTCTTCAAAACTCTACAATTTTTTTTTTTTTTTTTTTTACCTCTTCAAAACTCCAACTTTTTTTTTTTTTTACCTCTTCAAAACTCCAACATTGATTTTTTGTTCCTTTTTTTACATCTTCAAAACTCCAAATTTTTTTTTTTTTTTTTTTTACCTCTTCAAAACTCAATTTTTTTTTTTTTTTTTTTACCTCTTCAAAACTCCAACTTTTTTTTTTTTTACCTCTTCAAAACTCCACAATTTTTTTTATATTTTTTTTACCTCTTCAAAACTCCACAATTTTTTATTTATTTTTTTTACCTCTTCAAAACTCCAACATTGATTTTTTGTTCCTTTTTTTACCTCTTCAAAACTCCACAATTTCTTTTATTTTTATTTTTTTACCTCTTCAAAACTCCAACTTTTTTTTTTTTTTACCTCTTCAAAACTCCAACATTGATTTTTTGTTCCTTTTTTTACCTCTTCAAAACTCCAACTTCTTTTTTTTTTTTACCTCTTCAAAACTCAATTTTTTTTTTTTTTTCTTTTACCTCTTCAAAACTCCAACTTTTTTTTTTTTTTACCTCTTCAAAACTCCACAATTTTTTTTTTTTTTTTTGTTTACCTCTTCAAAACTCCAACTTTTTATTTTTTTTTACCTCTTCAAAACTCTACAATTTTTTTTTTTTTTTTTTTTTACCTCTTCAAAACTCCAACTTTTTTTTTTTTTACCTCTTCAAAACTCCAACTTTTTTCTTTTTTTTTTTTACCTCTTCAAAACTCCAACATTGATTTTTTGTTCCTTTTTTTATCTCTTCAAAACTCCACAATTTTTTTTTTTTTTTTTTTACCTCTTCAAAACTCCAACATTTTTTTTTTTTTTAACTCTTCAAAACTCCAACATTGATTTTTTGTTCCTTTTTCTACCTCTTCAAAACTCCACAATTTTTTTTATTTTTTTTTTTACCTCTTCAAAACTCCAACTTTTTTTTTTTTACCTCTTCAAAACTCCAACATTGATTTTTTGTTCCTTTTTTTTACCTCTTCAAAACTCAATATATATTTTTTTTTTTACCTCTTCAAAACTCCAACATTTTTTTTTTTTTTTACCTCTTCAAAACTCTACAATTTTTTTTTTTTTTTTTTTTACCTCTTCAAAACTCCAACTTTTTTTTTTTTTTACCTCTTCAAAACTCCAACTTTTTTTTTTTTTTTTTTTTACCTCTTCAAAACTCTAACATTGATTTTTTGTTCCTTTTTTTACCTCTTCAAAACTCCACAATTTTTTTTATTTTTTTTTTTTACCTCTTCAAAACTCCAACATTTTTTTTTTTTTTACCTCTTCAAAACTCCAATTTTTTTTTTTTTACCTCTTCAAAACTCCTAAATTTTTTTTTTTTTTTTTTTTACCTCTTCAAAACTCCAACTTTTTTTTTTTTTTACCTCTTCAAAACTCCACAATTTTTTTTAATATTTTTTTTACCTCTTCAAAACTCCACAATTTTTTATTTATTTTTTTTACCTCTTCAAAACTCCAACATTGATTTTTTGTTCCTTTTGTTACCTCTCCAAAACTCCAATTTTTTTTTTTTTTTTTTTACCTCTTCAAAACTCCAACTTTTTTTTTTTTTTTACCTCTTCAAAACTCTACAATTTTTTTTTTTTTTTTTTTTACCTCTTCAAAACTCCAACATTGATTTTTTGTTCCTTTTTTTACATCTTCAAAACTCCAAATTTTTTTTTTTTTTTTTTTACCTCTTCAAAACTCAATTTTTTTTTTTTTTTTTTTACCTCTTCAAAACTCCAACTTTTTTTTTTTTTACCTCTTCAAAACTCCACAAATTTTTTTATATTTTTTTTACCTCTTCAAAACTCCACAATTTTTTATTTTTTTTTTTTACCTCTTCAAAACTCCAACATTGATTTTTTGTTCCTTTTTTTACCTCTTCAAAACTCCACAATTTTTTTTTATTTTTTTTTTTACCTCTTCAAAACTCCAACTTTTTTTTTTTTTTACCTCTTCAAAACTCCAACATTGATTTTTTGTTCCTTTTTTTACCTCTTCAAAACTCCACAATTTTTTTTTTTTTTTTTTTACCTCTTCAAAACTCCAACATTTTTTTTTTTTTTACCTCTTCAAAACTCCAACATTGATTTTTTGTTCCTTTTTTTACCTCTTCAAAACTCCAACTTCTTTTTTTTTTTTACCTCTTCAAAACTCAATTTTTTTTTTTTTTCTTTTACCTCTTCAAAACTCCAACTTTTTTTTTTTTTTACCTCTTCAAAACTCCACAATTTTTTTTTTTTTTTTTTTTACCTCTTCAAAACTCCAACTTTTTTTTTTTTTTTACCTCTTCAAAACTCTACAATTTTTTTTTTTTTTTTTTTTACCTCTTCAAAACTCCAACTTTTTTTTTTTTTACCTCTTCAAAACTCCAACTTTTTTCTTTTTTTTTTTTACCTCTTCAAAACTCCAACATTGATTTTTTGTTCCTTTTTTTATCTCTTCAAAACTCCACAATTTTTTTTTTTTTTTTTTTACCTCTTCAAAACTCCAACATTTTTTTTTTTTTTAACTCTTCAAAACTCCAACATTGATTTTTTGTTCCTTTTTCTACCTCTTCAAAACTCCACAATTTTTTTTATTTTTTTTTTTACCTCTTCAAAACTCCAACTTTTTTTTTTTTACCTCTTCAAAACTCCAACATTGATTTTTTGTTCCTTTTTTTACCTCTTCAAAACTCAATATATATTTTTTTTTTTACCTCTTCAAAACTCCAACATTTTTTTTTTTTTTTACCTCTTCAAAACTCTACAATTTTTTTTTTTTTTTTTTTTACCTCTTCAAAACTCCAACTTTTTTTTTTTTTTACCTCTTCAAAACTCCAACTTTTTTTTTTTTTTTTTTTACCTCTTCAAAACTCTAACATTGATTTTTTGTTCCTTTTTTTACCTCTTCAAAACTCCAACATTTTTTTTTTTTTTACCTCTTCAAAACTCCAATTTTTTTTTTTTTTACCTCTTCAAAACTCCTAAATTTTTTTTTTTTTTTTTTTACCTCTTCAAAACTCCAACTTTTTTTTTTTTTTACCTCTTCAAAACTCCACAATTTTTTTTATATTTTTTTTACCTCTTCAAAACTCCACAATTTTTTATTTATTTTTTTTACCTCTTCAAAACTCCAACATTGATTTTTTGTTCCTTTTTTTACCTCTTCAAAACTCCACAATTTCTTTTTTTTTTTTTTTTTACCTCTTCAAAACTCCAACTTTTTTTTTTTTTTACCTCTTCAAAACTCCAACATTGATTTTTTGTTCCTTTTTTTACCTCTTCAAAACTCCACAATTTTTTTTTTTTTTTTTTACCTCTTCAAAACTCCAACATTTTTTTTTTTTTTACCTCTTCAAAACTCCAACATTGATTTTTTGTTCCTTTTTTTACCTCTTCAAAACTCCAACTTTTTTTTTTTTTTTACCTCTTCAAAACTCTTTTTTTTAAATTTTTTTTTACCTCTTCAAAACTCCACAATTTTTTTTTTTTTTTTTTTTTACCTCTTCAAAACTCCAACTTTTTTTTTTTTTTACCTCTTCAAAACTCCAACATTGATTTTTTTTCCTTTTTTTACCTCTTCAAAACTCCAACTTCTTTTTTTTTTTTACCTCTTCAAAACTCAATTTTTTTTTTTTTTCTTTTACCTCTTCAAAACTCCAACTTTTTTTTTTTTTTACCTCTTCAAAACTCCACAATTTTTTTTTTTTTTTTTTTTTACCTCTTCAAAACTCCAACTTTTTATTTTTTTTTACCTCTTCAAAACTCTACAATTTTTTTTTTTTTTTTTTTTACCTCTTTAAAACTCCAACTTTTTTTTTTTTACCTCTTCAAAACTCCAACATTGATTTTTTGTTCCTTTTTTTACCTCTCCAAAACTCCAATTTTTTTTTTTTTTTTTTTACCTCTTCAAAACTCCAACTTTTTTTTTTTTTTTTTACCTCTTCAAAACTCTACAATTTTTTTTTTTTTTTTTTTTACCTCTTCAAAACTCCAACTTTTTTTTTTTTTTACCTCTTCAAAACTCCAACATTGATTTTTTGTTCCTTTTTTTACATCTTCAAAACTCCAAATTTTTTTTTTTTTTCTTTTTACCTCTTCAAAACTCAATTTTTTTTTTTTTTTTTTACCTCTTCAAAACTCCAACTTTTTTTTTTTTTACCTCTTCAAAACTCCACAAATTTTTTTATATTTTTTTTACCTCTTCAAAACTCCAACATTGATTTTTTGTTCCTTTTTTTACCTCTTCAAAACTCCACAATTTCTTTTATTTTTTTTTTTTTACCTCTTCAAAACTCCACAATTTTTTTTTTTTTTTTTTTTTACCTCTTCAAAACTCCAACATTGATTTTTTGTTCCTTTTTTTACCTCTTCAAAACTCCACATTTTTTTTTATTTTTTTTTTTTACCTCTTCAAAACTCCAACATTTTTTTTTTTTTACCTCTTCAAAACTCCAATTTCTTTTTTTTTTTACCTCTTCAAAACTCCAAATTTTTTTTTTTTTACCTCTTCAAAACTCCTAAATTTTTTTTTTTTTTTTTTTTACCTCTTCAAAACTCCAACATTGATTTTTTGTTCCTTTTTTTACCTCTTCAAAACTCAAATTTTTTTTTTTTTTTTTTTTACCTCTTCAAAACTCAATTTTTTTTTTTTTTTTTTTTTACCTCTTCAAAACTCCAACATTTATTTTTTGTTCCTTTTTTTACCTCTTCAAAACTCAATTTTTTTTTTTTTTTTTTTTTACCTCTTCAAAACTCCATTGATTTTTTGTTCCTTTTTTTACCTCTTCAAAACTCCAAATTTTTTTTTTTTTTTTACCTCTTCAAAACTCCAACTTTTTTTTTTTTTTTTACCTCTTCAAAACTCTACAATTTTTTTTTTTTTTTTTTTTACCTCTTCAAAACTCCAACTTTTTTTTTTTTACCTCTTCAAAACTCCAAATTTTTTTTTTTTTTTTTTTACCTCTTCAAAACTCCATTGATTTTTTGTTCCTTTTTTTACCTCTTCAAAACTCCAAATTTTTTTTTTTTTTTTACCTCTTCAAAACTCCAACTTTTTTTTTTTTTTTTACCTCTTCAAAACTCTACAATTTTTTTTTTTTTTTTTTTACCTCTTCAAAACTCCAACTTTTTTTTTTTTTTTTACCTCTTCAAAACTCTACAATTTTTTTTTTTTTTTTTTTTACCTCTTCAAAACTCCAACTTTTTTTTTTTTTACCTCTTCAAAACTCCAACTTTTTTTTTTTTTTTTTTTACCTCTTCAAAACTCCAACATTGAATTTTTTGTTCCTTTTTTTACCTCTTCAAAACTCCATTGATTTTTTGTTCCTTTTTTTACCTCTTCAAAACTCCAAATTTTTTTTTTTTTTTTACCTCTTCAAAACTCCAACTTTTTTTTTTTTTTTTACCTCTTCAAAACTCTACAATTTTTTTTTTTTTTTTTTTTACCTCTTCAAAACTCCAACTTTTTTTTTTTTTACCTCTTCAAAACTCCAAATTTTTTTTTTTTTTTTTTTTACCTCTTCAAAACTCCATTGATTTTTTGTTCCTTTTTTTACCTCTTCAAAACTCCAAATTTTTTTTTTTTTTTTACCTCTTCAAAACTCCAACTTTTTTTTTTTTTTTTACCTCTTCAAAACTCTACAATTTTTTTTTTTTTTTTTTACCTCTTCAAAACTCCAACTTTTTTTTTTTTTTTTACCTCTTCAAAACTCTACATTTTTTTTTTTTTTTTTTTTTACCTCTTCAAAACTCCAACTTTTTTTTTTTTTACCTCTTCAAAACTCCAACTTTTTTTTTTTTTTTTTTTACCTCTTCAAAACTCCAACATTGATTTTTTGTTCCTTTTTTTACCTCTTCAAAACTCCACAATTTTTTTTTTTTTTTTTTTTTTTACCTCTTCAAAACTCCAACATTTTTTTTGTTTTTACCTCTTCAAAACTCCAACATTGATTTTTTGTTCCTTTTTTTACCTCTTCAAAACTCCACAGTTTTTTTTTTTTTTTTTTTTACCTCTTCAAAACTCCAACTTTTTATTTTTTTTTACCTCTTCAAAACTCTACAATTTTTTTTTTTTTTTTTTTTACCTCTTCAAAACTCCAACTTTTTTTTTTTTTTACCTCTTCAAAACTCCAACATTGATTTTTTGTTCCTTTTTTTACCTCTTCAAAACTCCAAATTTTTTTTTTTTTTTTTTTTACCTCTTCAAAACTCAATTTTTTTTTTTTTTTTTTACCTCTTCAAAACTACAACTTTTTTTTTTTTTTTACCTCTTCAAAACTCCAACTTTTTTTTTTTTTTACCTCTTCAAAACTCCAACATTGATTTTTTGTTCCTTTTTTTACCTCTTCAAAACTCCAATTTTTTTTTTTTTTTTTTTTTTACCTCTTCAAAACTCAATTTTTTTTTTTTTTTTTACCTCTTCAAAACTACAACTTTTTTTTTTTTTTACCTCTTCAAAACTCCACAATTTTTTTTTTTTTTTTTTTTTACCTCTTCAAAAATCTAACATTTTTTTTTTTTTTACCTCTTCAAAACTCCAACATTGATTTTTTGTTCCTTTTTTTACCTCTTCAAAACTCCACAATTTTTTTTTTTTTTTTTTTTTACCTCTTCAAAACTCCAACATTGATTTTTTGTTCCTTTTTTTACCTCTTCAAAACTCCAACTTTTTTTTTTTTTTTACCTCTTCAAAACTCAATTTTTTTTAATTTTTTTTTTACCTCTTCAAAACTCCAACTTTTTTTTTTTTTTTACCTCTTCAAAACTCCACAATTTTTTTTTTTTTTTTTTTTTACCTCTTCAAAACTCCAACTTTTTTTTTTTTTTACCTCTTCAAAACTCCAACATTGATTTTTTGTTCCTTTTTTTACCTCTTCAAAACTCCACAATTTTTTTTTTTTTTTTTTTTTACCTCTTCAAAACTCCATTTTTTTTTTTTTTTACCTCTTCAAAACTCTACAATTTTTTTTTTTTTTTTTTTTTTACCTCTTCAAAACTCCAACATTGATTTTTTGTTCCTTTTTTTACCTCTTCAAAACTCAAATTTTTTTTTTTTTTTTTTACCTCTTCAAAACTCCAACATTGATTTTTTGTTCCTTTTTTTACCTCTTCAAAACTCCAACTTCTTTTTTTTTTTACCTCTTCAAAACTCAATTTTTTTTTTTTTTCTTTTACCTCTTCAAAACTCCAACTTTTTTTTTTTTTTACCTCTTCAAAACTCCACAATTTTTTTTTTTTTTTTTTTTTACCTCTTCAAAACTCCAACTTTTTATTTTTTTTACCTCTTCAAAACTCTACAATTTTTTTTTTTTTTTTTTTTTACCTCTTCAAAACTCCAACTTTTTTTTTTTTTACCTCTTCAAAACTCCAACTTTTTTCTTTTTTTTTTTTACCTCTTCAAAACTCCAACATTGATTTTTTGTTCCTTTTTTTATCTCTTCAAAACTCCACAATTTTTTTTTATTTTTTTTTTACCTCTTCAAAACTCCAACATTTTTTTTTTTTTTAACTCTTCAAAACTCCAACATTGATTTTTTGTTCCTTTTTCTACCTCTTCAAAACTCCACAATTTTTTTTATTTTTTTTTTTACCTCTTCAAAACTCCAACTTTTTTTTTTTTACCTCTTCAAAACTCCAACATTGATTTTTTGTTCCTTTTTTTACCTCTTCAAAACTCAATATATATATTTTTTTTTACCTCTTCAAAACTCCAACATTTTTTTTTTTTTTTACCTCTTCAAAACTCTACAATTTTTTTTTTTTTTTTTTTTTACCTCTTCAAAACTCCAACTTTTTTTTTTTTTTACCTCTTCAAAACTCCAACTTTTTTTTTTTTTTTTTTTACCTCTTCAAAACTCTAACATTGATTTTTTGTTCCTTTTTTTACCTCTTCAAAACTCCACAATTTTTTTTATTTTTTTTTTTTACCTCTTCAAAACTCCAACATTTTTTTTTTTTTACCTCTTCAAAACTCCAATTTTTTTTTTTTTTACCTCTTCAAAACTCCTAAATTTTTTTTTTTTTTTTTTTACCTCTTCAAAACTCCAACTTTTTTTTTTTTTTACCTCTTCAAAACTCCACAATTTTTTTTATATTTTTTTTACCTCTTCAAAACTCCACAATTTTTTATTTATTTTTTTTACCTCTTCAAAACTCCAACATTGATTTTTTGTTCCTTTTGTTACCTCTCCAAAACTCCAATTTTTTTTTTTTTTTTTTTACCTCTTCAAAACTCCAACTTTTTTTTTTTTTTTACCTCTTCAAAACTCTACAATTTTTTTTTTTTTTTTTTTTACCTCTTCAAAACTCCAACTTTTTTTTTTTTTTACCTCTTCAAAACTCCAACATTGATTTTTTGTTTCTTTTTTTACATCTTCAAAACTCCAAATTTTTTTTTTTTTTTTTTTACCTCTTCAAAACTCAATTTTTTTTTTTTTTTTTTTACCTCTTCAAAACTCCAACTTTTTTTTTTTTTACCTCTTCAAAACTCCACAATTTTTTTTATATTTTTTTTACCTCTTCAAAACTCCACAATTTTTTATTTATTTTTTTTACCTCTTCAAAACTCCAACATTGATTTTTTGTTCCTTTTTTTACCTCTTCAAAACTCCACAATTTCTTTTATTTTTATTTTTTTACCTCTTCAAAACTCCAACTTTTTTTTTTTTTTACCTCTTCAAAACTCCAACATTGATTTTTTGTTCCTTTTTTTACCTCTTCAAAACTCCAACTTCTTTTTTTTTTTTACCTCTTCAAAACTCAATTTTTTTTTTTTTTTCTTTTACCTCTTCAAAACTCCAACTTTTTTTTTTTTTTACCTCTTCAAAACTCCACAATTTTTTTTTTTTTTTTTTGTTTACCTCTTCAAAACTCCAACTTTTTATTTTTTTTTACCTCTTCAAAACTCTACAATTTTTTTTTTTTTTTTTTTTTACCTCTTCAAAACTCCAACTTTTTTTTTTTTTACCTCTTCAAAACTCCAACTTTTTTCTTTTTTTTTTTTACCTCTTCAAAACTCCAACATTGATTTTTTGTTCCTTTTTTTATCTCTTCAAAACTCCACAATTTTTTTTTTTTTTTTTTTACCTCTTCAAAACTCCAACATTTTTTTTTTTTTTAACTCTTCAAAACTCCAACATTGATTTTTTGTTCCTTTTTCTACCTCTTCAAAACTCCACAATTTTTTTTATTTTTTTTTTTACCTCTTCAAAACTCCAACTTTTTTTTTTTTACCTCTTCAAAACTCCAACATTGATTTTTTGTTCCTTTTTTTACCTCTTCAAAACTCAATATATATTTTTTTTTTTACCTCTTCAAAACTCCAACATTTTTTTTTTTTTTTACCTCTTCAAAACTCTACAATTTTTTTTTTTTTTTTTTTTACCTCTTCAAAACTCCAACTTTTTTTTTTTTTTACCTCTTCAAAACTCCAACTTTTTTTTTTTTTTTTTTTACCTCTTCAAAACTCTAACATTGATTTTTTGTTCCTTTTTTTACCTCTTCAAAACTCCACAATTTTTTTTATTTTTTTTTTTTACCTCTTCAAAACTCCAACATTTTTTTTTTTTTTACCTCTTCAAAACTCCAATTTTTTTTTTTTTACCTCTTCAAAACTCCTAAATTTTTTTTTTTTTTTTTTTACCTCTTCAAAACTCCAACTTTTTTTTTTTTTTACCTCTTCAAAACTCCACAATTTTTTTTATATTTTTTTTACCTCTTCAAAACTCCACAATTTTTTATTTATTTTTTTTACCTCTTCAAAACTCCAACATTGATTTTTTGTTCCTTTTGTTACCTCTCCAAAACTCCAATTTTTTTTTTTTTTTTTTTACCTCTTCAAAACTCCAACTTTTTTTTTTTTTTTACCTCTTCAAAACTCTACAATTTTTTTTTTTTTTTTTTTACCTCTTCAAAACTCCAACATTGATTTTTTGTTCCTTTTTTTACATCTTCAAAACTCCAAATTTTTTTTTTTTTTTTTTTACCTCTTCAAAACTCAATTTTTTTTTTTTTTTTTTTACCTCTTCAAAACTCCAACTTTTTTTTTTTTTACCTCTTCAAAACTCCACAAATTTTTTTATATTTTTTTTACCTCTTCAAAACTCCACAATTTTTTATTTTTTTTTTTTACCTCTTCAAAACTCCAACATTGATTTTTTGTTCCTTTTTTTACCTCTTCAAAACTCCACAATTTTTTTTTATTTTTTTTTTTACCTCTTCAAAACTCCAACTTTTTTTTTTTTTTACCTCTTCAAAACTCCAACATTGATTTTTTGTTCCTTTTTTTACCTCTTCAAAACTCCACAATTTTTTTTTTTTTTTTTTTACCTCTTCAAAACTCCAACATTTTTTTTTTTTTTACCTCTTCAAAACTCCAACATTGATTTTTTGTTCCTTTTTTTACCTCTTCAAAACTCCAACTTCTTTTTTTTTTTTACCTCTTCAAAACTCAATTTTTTTTTTTTTTCTTTTACCTCTTCAAAACTACAACTTTTTTTTTTTTTTACCTCTTCAAAACTCCACAATTTTTTTTTTTTTTTTTTTTTACCTCTTCAAAACTCCAACTTTTTATTTTTTTTTACCTCTTCAAAACTCTACAATTTTTTTTTTTTTTTTTTTTACCTCTTCAAAACTCCAACTTTTTTTTTTTTTACCTCTTCAAAACTCCAACTTTTTTCTTTTTTTTTTTTACCTCTTCAAAACTCCAACATTGATTTTTTGTTCCTTTTTTTATCTCTTCAAAACTCCACAATTTTTTTTTTTTTTTTTTTTACCTCTTCAAAACTCCAACATTTTTTTTTTTTTTAACTCTTCAAAACTCCAACATTGATTTTTTGTTCCTTTTTCTACCTCTTCAAAACTCCACAATTTTTTTTATTTTTTTTTTTACCTCTTCAAAACTCCAACTTTTTTTTTTTTACCTCTTCAAAACTCCAACATTGATTTTTTGTTCCTTTTTTTACCTCTTCAAAACTCAATATATATTTTTTTTTTTACCTCTTCAAAACTCCAACATTTTTTTTTTTTTTTACCTCTTCAAAACTCTACAATTTTTTTTTTTTTTTTTTTTTACCTCTTCAAAACTCCAACTTTTTTTTTTTTTTACCTCTTCAAAACTCCAACTTTTTTTTTTTTTTTTTTTACCTCTTCAAAACTCTAACATTGATTTTTTGTTCCTTTTTTTACCTCTTCAAAACTCCACAATTTTTTTTATTTTTTTTTTTTACCTCTTCAAAACTCCAACATTTTTTTTTTTTTTACCTCTTCAAAACTCCAATTTTTTTTTTTTTTACCTCTTCAAAACTCCTAAATTTTTTTTTTTTTTTTTTTACCTCTTCAAAACTCCAACTTTTTTTTTTTTTTACCTCTTCAAAACTCCACAATTTTTTTTATATTTTTTTTACCTCTTCAAAACTCCACAATTTTTTATTTATTTTTTTTACCTCTTCAAAACTCCAACATTGATTTTTTGTTCCTTTTTTTACCTCTTCAAAACTCCACAATTTCTTTTATTTTTTTTTTTTACCTCTTCAAAACTCCAACTTTTTTTTTTTTTTACCTCTTCAAAACTCCAACATTGATTTTTTGTTCCTTTTTTTACCTCTTCAAAACTCCACAATTTTTTTTTTTTTTTTTTTACCTCTTCAAAACTCCAACATTTTTTTTTTTTTTACCTCTTCAAAACTCCAACATTGATTTTTTGTTCCTTTTTTTACCTCTTCAAAACTCCAACTTTTTTTTTTTTTTTACCTCTTCAAAACTCTTTTTTTTAATTTTTTTTTTACCTCTTCAAAACTCCACAATTTTTTTTTTTTTTTTTTTTTACCTCTTCAAAACTCCAACTTTTTTTTTTTTTTACCTCTTCAAAACTCCAACATTGATTTTTTGTTCCTTTTTTTACCTCTTCAAAACTCCAACTTCTTTTTTTTTTTTACCTCTTCAAAACTCAATTTTTTTTTTTTTTCTTTTACCTCTTCAAAACTCCAACTTTTTTTTTTTTTTACCTCTTCAAAACTCCACAATTTTTTTTTTTTTTTTTTTTTACCTCTTCAAAACTCCAACTTTTTATTTTTTTTTACCTCTTCAAAACTCTACAATTTTTTTTTTTTTTTTTTTTACCTCTTTAAAACTCCAACTTTTTTTTTTTTACCTCTTCAAAACTCCAACATTGATTTTTTGTTCCTTTTTTTACCTCTCCAAAACTCCAATTTTTTTTTTTTTTTTTTTACCTCTTCAAAACTCCAACTTTTTTTTTTTTTTTTTACCTCTTCAAAACTCTACAATTTTTTTTTTTTTTTTTTTTACCTCTTCAAAACTCCAACTTTTTTTTTTTTTTACCTCTTCAAAACTCCAACATTGATTTTTTGTTCCTTTTTTTACATCTTCAAAACTCCAAATTTTTTTTTTTTTTCTTTTTACCTCTTCAAAACTCAATTTTTTTTTTTTTTTTTTTACCTCTTCAAAACTCCAACTTTTTTTTTTTTTACCTCTTCAAAACTCCACAAATTTTTTTATATTTTTTTTACCTCTTCAAAACTCCACAATTTTTTATTTATTTTTTTTACCTCTTCAAAACTCCAACATTGATTTTTTGTTCCTTTTTTTACCTCTTCAAAACTCCACAATTTCTTTTATTTTTTTTTTTTACCTCTTCAAAACTCCAACTTTTTTTTTTTTTTACCTCTTCAAAACTCCAACATTGATTTTTTGTTCCTTTTTTTACCTCTTCAAAACTCCACAATTTTTTTTTTTTTTTTTTTACCTCTTCAAAACTCCAACATTTTTTTTTTTTTTACCTCTTCAAAACTCCAACATTGATTTTTTGTTCCTTTTTTTACCTCTTCAAAACTCCAACTTTTTTTTTTTTTTTACCTCTTCAAAACTCAATTATTTTTTTTATTTTTTTTACCTCTTCAAAACTCCAACTTTTTTTTTTTTTTTACCTCTTCAAAACTCCACAATTTTTTTTTTTTTTTTTTTTTACCTCTTCAAAACTCCAACTTTTTTTTTTTTTACCTCTTCAAAACTCCAACATTGATTTTTTGTTCCTTTTTTTACCTCTTCAAAACTCAATTTTTTTTTTTTTTTCTTTTACCTCTTCAAAACTCCAACTTTTTTTTTTTTTTTACCTCTTCAAAACTCCACAATTTTTTTTTTTTTTTTTTTTTTACCTCTTCAAAACTCTACAATTTTTTTTTTTTTTTTTTTTTACCTCTTCAAAACTCCAACTTTTTTTTTTTTTACCTCTTCAAAACTCCACAATTTTTTATTTATTTTTTTTACCTCTTCAAAACTCCAACATTGATTTTTTGTTCCTTTTTTTACCTCTTCAAAACTCCACAATTTCTTTTATTTTTTTTTTTTACCTCTTCAAAACTCCAACTTTTTTTTTTTTTTACCTCTTCAAAACTCCAACATTGATTTTTTGTTCCTTTTTTTACCTCTTCAAAACTCCACAATTTTTTTTTTTTTTTTTTTACCTCTTCAAAACTCCAACATTTTTTTTTTTTTTACCTCTTCAAAACTCCAACATTGATTTTTTGTTCCTTTTTTTACCTCTTCAAAACTCCAACTTTTTTTTTTTTTTTACCTCTTCAAAACTCAATTTTTTTTTTTTTTTTTTTTACCTCTTCAAAACTCCAACTTTTTTTTTTTTTTTACCTCTTCAAAACTCCACAATTTTTTTTTTTTTTTTTTTTTACCTCTTCAAAACTCCAACTTTTTTTTTTTTTACCTCTTCAAAACTCCAACATTGATTTTTTGTTCCTTTTTTTACCTCTTCAAAACTCAATTTTTTTTTTTTTTTCTTTTACCTCTTCAAAACTCCGACTTTTTTTTTTTTTTTACCTCTTCAAAACTCCACAATTTTTTTTTTTTTTTTTTTTTTTACCTCTTCAAAACTCTACAATTTTTTTTTTTTTTTTTTTTTACCTCTTCAAAACTCCAACTTTTTTTTTTTTTACCTCTTCAAAACTCCAACTTTTTTCTTTTTTTTTTTTACCTCTTCAAAACTCCAACATTGATTTTTTGTTCCTTTTTTTATCTCTTCAAAACTCCACAATTTTTTTTTTTTTTTTTTTTTACCTCTTCAAAACTCCAACATTTTTTTTTTTTTAACTCTTCAAAACTCCAACATTGATTTTTTGTTCCTTTTTCTACCTCTTCAAAACTCCACAATTTTTTTTTTTTTTTTTTTTACCTCTTCAAAACTCCAACATTTTTTTTTTTTTTACCTCTTCAAAACTCCAACATTGATTTTTTGTTCCTTTTTTTACCTCTTCAAAACTCAATATTTTTTTTTTTTTTTACCTCTTCAAAACTCCAACTTTTTTTTTTTTTTTTACCTCTTCAAAACTCTACAATTTTTTTTTTTTTTTTTTTTTACCTCTTCAAAACTCCAACTTTTTTTTTTTTTTACCTCTTCAAAACTCCAACTTTTTTTTTTTTTTTTTTTACCTCTTCAAAACTCCAACTTTTTTTGTTCCTTTTTTTACCTCTTCAAAACTCCACAATTTTTTTTATTTTTTTTTTTTACCTCTTCAAAACTCCAACATTTTTTTTTTTTTTACCTCTTCAAAACTCCAATTTTTTTTTTTTTACCTCTTCAAAACTCCTAAATTTTTTTTTTTTTTTTTTTACCTCTTCAAAACTCCAACTTTTTTTTTTTTTACCTCTTCAAAACTCCACAAATTTTTTTATATTTTTTTTACCTCTTCAAAACTCCACAATTTTTTATTTATTTTTTTTACCTCTTCAAAACTCCAACATTGATTTTTTGTTCCTTTTTTTACCTCTCCAAAACTCCAATTTTTTTTTTTTTTTTTTTACCTCTTCAAAACTCCAACTTTTTTTTTTTTTTTTTACCTCTTCAAAACTCTACAATTTTTTTTTTTTTTTTTTTTACCTCTTCAAAACTCCAACTTTTTTTTTTTTTTACCTCTTCAAAACTCCAACATTGATTTTTTGTTCCTTTTTTTACATCTTCAAAACTCCAAATTTTTTTTTTTTTTTTTTTTACCTCTTCAAAACTCAATTTTTTTTTTTTTTTTTTACCTCTTCAAAACTCCAACTTTTTTTTTTTTTTACCTCTTCAAAACTCCACAAATTTTTATATATTTTTTTTACCTCTTCAAAACTCCACAATTTTTTTTTTTTTTTTTTTACCTCTTCAAAACTCCAACATTGATTTTTTGTTCCTTTTTTTACCTCTTCAAAACTCCACAATTTTTTTTTTTTTTTTTTACCTCTTCAAAACTCCAACATTTTTTTTTTTTTTACCTCTTCAAAACTCCAACATTGATTTTTTGTTCCTTTTTTTACCTCTTCAAAACTCCAACTTTTTTTTTTTTTTTACCTCTTCAAAACTCAATTTTTTTTTTTTTTTTTTTACCTCTTCAAAACTCCAACTTTTTATTTTTTTTACCTCTTCAAAACTCCAACTTTTTTTTTTTTTTTTACCTCTTCAAAACTCTACAATTTTTTTTTTTTTTTTTTTACCTCTTCAAAACTCCAACTTTTTTTTTCTTTTTTTTTACCTCTTCAAAACTCCAACATTGATTTTTTGTTCCTTTTTTTACCTCTTCAAAACTCAATATTTTTTTTTTTTTTTACCTCTTCAAAACTCCAACTTTTTTTTTTTTTTTTACCTCTTCAAAACTCTACAATTTTTTTTTTTTTTTTTTTTTACCTCTTCAAAACTCCAACTTTTTTTTTTTTTTACCTCTTCAAAACTCCAACTTTTTTTTTTTTTTTTTTTACCTCTTCAAAACTCCAACTTTTTTTGTTCCTTTTTTTACCTCTTCAAAACTCCACAATTTTTTTTATTTTTTTTTTTTACCTCTTCAAAACTCCAACATTTTTTTTTTTTTTACCTCTTCAAAACTCCAATTTTTTTTTTTTTACCTCTTCAAAACTCCTAAATTTTTTTTTTTTTTTTTTTACCTCTTCAAAACTCCAATTTTTTTTTTTACCTCTTCAAAACTCCTAAATTTTTTTTTTTTTTTTTTTACCTCTTCAAAACTCCACAAATTTTTTTATATTTTTTTTACCTCTTCAAAACTCCACAATTTTTTATTTATTTTTTTTACCTCTTCAAAACTCCAACATTGATTTTTTGTTCCTTTTTTTACCTCTCCAAAACTCCAATTTTTTTTTTTTTTTTTTTTACCTCTTCAAAACTCCAACTTTTTTTTTTTTTTTTTACCTCTTCAAAACTCTACAATTTTTTTTTTTTTTTTTTTACCTCTTCAAAACTCCAACTTTTTTTTTTTTTTACCTCTTCAAAACTCCAACATTGATTTTTTGTTCCTTTTTTTACATCTTCAAAACTCCAAATTTTTTTTTTTTTTTTTTTACCTCTTCAAAACTCAATTTTTTTTTTTTTTTTTTACCTCTTCAAAACTCCAACTTTTTTTTTTTTTTACCTCTTCAAAACTCCAACATTTTTTTTTTTTTTTACCTCTTCAAAACTCCAACATTGATTTTTTGTTCCTTTTTTTACCTCTTCAAAACTCCAACTTTTTTTTTTTTTTTTTTTACCTCTTCAAAACTCCAACATTGATTTTTTGTTCCTTTTTTTACCTCTTCAAAACTCCACATTTTTTTTATTTTTTTTTTTTACCTCTTCAAAACTCCAAATTTTTTTTTTTTTACCTCTTCAAAACTCCAACTTTTTTTTTTTTTTACCTCTTCAAAACTCCAACTTTTTTTTTTTTTTTTTACCTCTTCAAAACTCCACAATTTTTTTTTTTTTTTTTTTACCTCTTCAAAACTCCAACTTTTTTTTTTTTTTTTACCTCTTCAAAACTCTACAATTTTTTTTTTTTTTTTTTTTTACCTCTTCAAAACTCCAACTTTTTTTTTTTTTTTTTTTTTACCTCTTCAAAACTCCAACATTGATTTTTTGTTCCTTTTTTTACCTCTTCAAAACTCCACATTTTTTTTTATTTTTTTTTTTTACCTCTTCAAAACTCCAACATTTTTTTTTTTTTACCTCTTCAAAACTCCAATTTCTTTTTTTTTTTACCTCTTCAAAACTCCAAATTTTTTTTTTTTACCTCTTCAAAACTCCTAAATTTTTTTTTTTTTTTTTTTTACCTCTTCAAAACTCCAACATTGATTTTTTGTTCCTTTTTTTACCTCTTCAAAACTCAAATTTTTTTTTTTTTTTTTTTTACCTCTTCAAAACTCAATTTTTTTTTTTTTTTTTTTTTACCTCTTCAAAACTCCAACATTTATTTTTTGTTCCTTTTTTTACCTCTTCAAAACTCAATTTTTTTTTTTTTTTTTTTTTACCTCTTCAAAACTCCATTGATTTTTTGTTCCTTTTTTTACCTCTTCAAAACTCCAAATTTTTTTTTTTTTTTTACCTCTTCAAAACTCCAACTTTTTTTTTTTTTTTTACCTCTTCAAAACTCTACAATTTTTTTTTTTTTTTTTTTTACCTCTTCAAAACTCCAACTTTTTTTTTTTTACCTCTTCAAAACTCCAAATTTTTTTTTTTTTTTTTTTACCTCTTCAAAACTCCATTGATTTTTTGTTCCTTCTTTTACCTCTTCAAAACTCCAAATTTTTTTTTTTTTTTTACCTCTTCAAAACTCCAACTTTTTTTTTTTTTTTTACCTCTTCAAAACTCTACAATTTTTTTTTTTTTTTTTTTACCTCTTCAAAACTCCAACTTTTTTTTTTTTTTTTACCTCTTCAAAACTCTACAATTTTTTTTTTTTTTTTTTTTACCTCTTCAAAACTCCAACTTTTTTTTTTTTTACCTCTTCAAAACTCCAACTTTTTTTTTTTTTTTTTTACCTCTTCAAAACTCCAACATTGAATTTTTTGTTCCTTTTTTTACCTCTTCAAAACTCCATTGATTTTTTGTTCCTTTTTTTACCTCTTCAAAACTCCAAATTTTTTTTTTTTTTTTACCTCTTCAAAACTCCAACTTTTTTTTTTTTTTTTACCTCTTCAAAACTCTACAATTTTTTTTTTTTTTTTTTTACCTCTTCAAAACTCCAACTTTTTTTTTTTTTACCTCTTCAAAACTCCAAATTTTTTTTTTTTTTTTTTTTACCTCTTCAAAACTCCATTGATTTTTTGTTCCTTTTTTTACCTCTTCAAAACTCCAAATTTTGTTTTTTTTTTTACCTCTTCAAAACTCCAACTTTTTTTTTTTTTTTTACCTCTTCAAAACTCTACAATTTTTTTTTTTTTTTTTTTACCTCTTCAAAACTCCAACTTTTTTTTTTTTTTTTACCTCTTCAAAACTCTACATTTTTTTTTTTTTTTTTTTTTTACCTCTTCAAAACTCCAACTTTTTTTTTTTTTACCTCTTCAAAACTCCAACTTTTTTTTTTTTTTTTTTTACCTCTTCAAAACTCCAACATTGATTTTTTGTTCCTTTTTTTACCTCTTCAAAACTCCACAATTTTTTTTTTTTTTTTTTTTTTACCTCTTCAAAACTCCAACATTTTTTTTGTTTTTACCTCTTCAAAACTCCAACATTGATTTTTTGTTCCTTTTTTTACCTCTTCAAAACTCCACAGTTTTTTTTTTTTTTTTTTTTACCTCTTCAAAACTCCAACTTTTTATTTTTTTTTACCTCTTCAAAACTCTACAATTTTTTTTTTTTTTTTTTTTACCTCTTCAAAACTCCAACATTGATTTTTTGTTCCTTTTTTTACCTCTTCAAAACTCCAAATTTTTTTTTTTTTTTTTTTTACCTCTTCAAAACTCAATTTTTTTTTTTTTTTTTTACCTCTTCAAAACTACAACTTTTTTTTTTTTTTACCTCTTCAAAACTCCAACTTTTTTTTTTTTTTACCTCTTCAAAACTCCAACATTGATTTTTTGTTCCTTTTTTTACCTCTTCAAAACTCCAATTTTTTTTTTTTTTTTTTTTACCTCTTCAAAACTCAATTTTTTTTTTTTTTTTTACCTCTTCAAAACTACAACTTTTTTTTTTTTTTACCTCTTCAAAACTCCACAATTTTTTTTTTTTTTTTTTTTTACCTCTTCAAAAATCTAACATTTTTTTTTTTTTTACCTCTTCAAAACTCCAACATTGATTTTTTGTTCCTTTTTTTACCTCTTCAAAACTCCACAATTTTTTTTTTTTTTTTTTTTACCTCTTCAAAACTCCAACATTGATTTTTTGTTCCTTTTTTTACCTCTTCAAAACTCCAACTTTTTTTTTTTTTTTACCTCTTCAAAACTCAATTTTTTTTAATTTTTTTTTTACCTCTTCAAAACTCCAACTTTTTTTTTTTTTTTACCTCTTCAAAACTCCACAATTTTTTTTTTTTTTTTTTTTTACGTCTTCAAAACTCCAACTTTTTTTTTTTTTTACCTCTTCAAAACTCCAACATTGATTTTTTGTTCCTTTTTTTACCTCTTCAAAACTCCACAATTTTTTTTTTTTTTTTTTTTACCTCTTCAAAACTCCATTTTTTTTTTTTTTTACCTCTTCAAAACTCTACAATTTTTTTTTTTTTTTTTTTTACCTCTTCAAAACTCCAACATTGATTTTTTGTTCCTTTTTTTTACCTCTTCAAAACTCAAATTTTTTTTTTTTTTTTTTTACCTCTTCAAAACTCCAACATTGATTTTTTGTTCCTTTTTTACCTCTTCAAAACTCCAACTTCTTTTTTTTTTTACCTCTTCAAAACTCAATTTTTTTTTTTTTTCTTTTACCTCTTCAAAACTCCAACTTTTTTTTTTTTTTACCTCTTCAAAACTCCACAATTTTTTTTTTTTTTTTTTTTTACCTCTTCAAAACTCCAACTTTTTTATTTTTTTTACCTCTTCAAAACTCTACAATTTTTTTTTTTTTTTTTTTTTTTACCTCTTCAAAACTCCAACTTTTTTTTTTTTTACCTCTTCAAAACTCCAAATTTTGTTTTTTTTTTTACCTCTTCAAAACTCCAACTTTTTTTTTTTTTTTTTACCTCTTCAAAACTCTACAATTTTTTTTTTTTTTTTTTACCTCTTCAAAACTCCAACTTTTTTTTTTTTTTTTACCTCTTCAAAACTCTACATTTTTTTTTTTTTTTTTTTTTACCTCTTCAAAACTCCAACTTTTTTTTTTTTTACCTCTTCAAAACTCCAACTTTTTTTTTTTTTTTTTTTTACCTCTTCAAAACTCCAACATTGATTTTTTGTTCCTTTTTTTACCTCTTCAAAACTCCACAATTTTTTTTTTTTTTTTTTTTTACCTCTTCAAAACTCCAACATTTTTTTTGTTTTTACCTCTTCAAAACTCCAACATTGATTTTTTGTTCCTTTTTTTACCTCTTCAAAACTCCACAGTTTTTTTTTTTTTTTTTTTTACCTCTTCAAAACTCCAACTTTTTATTTTTTTTTACCTCTTCAAAACTCTACAATTTTTTTTTTTTTTTTTTTTACCTCTTCAAAACTCCAACATTGATTTTTTGTTCCTTTTTTTACCTCTTCAAAACTCCAAATTTTTTTTTTTTTTTTTTTTACCTCTTCAAAACTCAATTTTTTTTTTTTTTTTTTACCTCTTCAAAACTACAACTTTTTTTTTTTTTTTACCTCTTCAAAACTCCAACTTTTTTTTTTTTTTACCTCTTCAAAACTCCAACATTGATTTTTTGTTCCTTTTTTACCTCTTCAAAACTCCAATTTTTTTTTTTTTTTTTTTTTACCTCTTCAAAACTCAATTTTTTTTTTTTTTTTTACCTCTTCAAAACTACAACTTTTTTTTTTTTTTACCTCTTCAAAACTCCACAATTTTTTTTTTTTTTTTTTTTTACCTCTTCAAAAATCTAACATTTTTTTTTTTTTTACCTCTTCAAAACTCCAACATTGATTTTTTGTTCCTTTTTTTACCTCTTCAAAACTCCACAATTTTTTTTTTTTTTTTTTTTTACCTCTTCAAAACTCCAACATTGATTTTTTGTTCCTTTTTTTACCTCTTCAAAACTCCAACTTTTTTTTTTTTTTTACCTCTTCAAAACTCAATTTTTTTTAATTTTTTTTTTACCTCTTCAAAACTCCAACTTTTTTTTTTTTTTTACCTCTTCAAAACTCCACAATTTTTTTTTTTTTTTTTTTTTACGTCTTCAAAACTCCAACTTTTTTTTTTTTTTACCTCTTCAAAACTCCAACATTGATTTTTTGTTCCTTTTTTTACCTCTTCAAAACTCCACAATTTTTTTTTTTTTTTTTTTTTACCTCTTCAAAACTCCATTTTTTTTTTTTTTTTACCTCTTCAAAACTCTACAATTTTTTTTTTTTTTTTTTTTTTACCTCTTCAAAACTCCAACATTGATTTTTTGTTCCTTTTTTTACCTCTTCAAAACTCAAATTTTTTTTTTTTTTTTTTTACCTCTTCAAAACTCCAACATTGATTTTTTGTTCCTTTTTTTACCTCTTCAAAACTCCAACTTCTTTTTTTTTTTACCTCTTCAAAACTCAATTTTTTTTTTTTTTCTTTTACCTCTTCAAAACTCCAACTTTTTTTTTTTTTTACCTCTTCAAAACTCCACAATTTTTTTTTTTTTTTTTTTTTACCTCTTCAAAACTCCAACTTTTTATTTTTTTTACCTCTTCAAAACTCTACAATTTTTTTTTTTTTTTTTTTTTTACCTCTTCAAAACTCCAACTTTTTTTTTTTTTACCTCTTCAAAACTCCAACTTTTTTCTTTTTTTTTTTTACCTCTTCAAAACTCCAACATTGATTTTTTGTTCCTTTTTTTATCTCTTCAAAACTCCACAATTTTTTTTTATTTTTTTTTTACCTCTTCAAAACTCCAACATTTTTTTTTTTTTTAACTCTTCAAAACTCCAACATTGATTTTTTGTTCCTTTTTCTACCTCTTCAAAACTCCACAATTTTTTTTATTTTTTTTTTTACCTCTTCAAAACTCCAACTTTTTTTTTTTTACCTCTTCAAAACTCCAACATTGATTTTTTGTTCCTTTTTTTACCTCTTCAAAACTCAATATATATATTTTTTTTTACCTCTTCAAAACTCCAACATTTTTTTTTTTTTTTACCTCTTCAAAACTCTACAATTTTTTTTTTTTTTTTTTTTACCTCTTCAAAACTCCAACTTTTTTTTTTTTTTACCTCTTCAAAACTCCAACTTTTTTTTTTTTTTTTTTTACCTCTTCAAAACTCTAACATTGATTTTTTGTTCCTTTTTTTACCTCTTCAAAACTCCACAATTTTTTTTATTTTTTTTTTTTACCTCTTCAAAACTCCAACATTTTTTTTTTTTTACCTCTTCAAAACTCCAACTTTTTTCTTTTTTTTTTTTTACCTCTTCAAAACTCCTAAATTTTTTTTTTTTTTTTTTTACCTCTTCAAAACTCCAACTTTTTTTTTTTTTTACCTCTTCAAAACTCCACAATTTTTTTTATATTTTTTTTACCTCTTCAAAACTCCACAATTTTTTATTTATTTTTTTTACCTCTTCAAAACTCCAACATTGATTTTTTGTTCCTTTTGTTACCTCTCCAAAACTCCAATTTTTTTTTTTTTTTTTTTACCTCTTCAAAACTCCAACTTTTTTTTTTTTTTTACCTCTTCAAAACTCTACAATTTTTTTTTTTTTTTTTTTTACCTCTTCAAAACTCCAACTTTTTTTTTTTTTTACCTCTTCAAAACTCCAACATTGATTTTTTGTTCCTTTTTTTACATCTTCAAAACTCCAAATTTTTTTTTTTTTTTTTTTTACCTCTTCAAAACTCTTTTTTTTTTTTTTTTTTTACCTCTTCAAAACTCCAACTTTTTTTTTTTTTACCTCTTCAAAACTCCACAATTTTTTTTATATTTTTTTTACCTCTTCAAAACTCCACAATTTTTTATTTATTTTTTTTACCTCTTCAAAACTCCAACATTGATTTTTTGTTCCTTTTTTTACCTCTTCAAAACTCCACAATTTCTTTTATTTTTATTTTTTTACCTCTTCAAAACTCCAACTTTTTTTTTTTTTTACCTCTTCAAAACTCCAACATTGATTTTTTGTTCCTTTTTTTACCTCTTCAAAACTCCAACTTCTTTTTTTTTTTTACCTCTTCAAAACTCAATTTTTTTTTTTTTTTCTTTTACCTCTTCAAAACTCCAACTTTTTTTTTTTTTTACCTCTTCAAAACTCCACAATTTTTTTTTTTTTTTTTGTTTACCTCTTCAAAACTCCAACTTTTTATTTTTTTTTACCTCTTCAAAACTCTACAATTTTTTTTTTTTTTTTTTTTTACCTCTTCAAAACTCCAACTTTTTTTTTTTTTACCTCTTCAAAACTCCAACTTTTTTCTTTTTTTTTTTTACCTCTTCAAAACTCCAACATTGATTTTTTGTTCCTTTTTTTATCTCTTCAAAACTCCACAATTTTTTTTTTTTTTTTTTACCTCTTCAAAACTCCAACATTTTTTTTTTTTTTAACTCTTCAAAACTCCAACATTGATTTTTTGTTCCTTTTTCTACCTCTTCAAAACTCCACAATTTTTTTTAATTTTTTTTTTTACCTCTTCAAAACTCCAACTTTTTTTTTTTTACCTCTTCAAAACTCCAACATTGATTTTTTGTTCCTTTTTTTACCTCTTCAAAACTCAATATATATATTTTTTTTTACCTCTTCAAAACTCCAACATTTTTTTTTTTTTTTACCTCTTCAAAACTCTACAATTTTTTTTTTTTTTTTTTTTACCTCTTCAAAACTCCAACTTTTTTTTTTTTTTACCTCTTCAAAACTCCAACTTTTTTTTTTTTTTTTTTTACCTCTTCAAAACTCTAACATTGATTTTTTGTTCCTTTTTTTACCTCTTCAAAACTCCACAATTTTTTTTATTTTTTTTTTTTACCTCTTCAAAACTCCAACATTTTTTTTTTTTTTACCTCTTCAAAACTCCAATTTTTTTTTTTTTACCTCTTCAAAACTCCTAAATTTTTTTTTTTTTTTTTTTACCTCTTCAAAACTCCAACTTTTTTTTTTTTTTACCTCTTCAAAACTCCACAATTTTTTTTATATTTTTTTTACCTCTTCAAAACTCCACAATTTTTTATTTATTTTTTTTACCTCTTCAAAACTCCAACATTGATTTTTTGTTCCTTTTGTTACCTCTCCAAAACTCCAATTTTTTTTTTTTTTTTTTTACCTCTTCAAAACTCCAACTTTTTTTTTTTTTTTACCTCTTCAAAACTCTACAATTTTTTTTTTTTTTTTTTTACCTCTTCAAAACTCCAACATTGATTTTTTGTTCCCTTTTTTACATCTTCAAAACTCTACAATTTTTTTTTTTTTTTTTTTTACCTCTTCAAAACTCAATTTTTTTTTTTTTTTTTTTACCTCTTCAAAACTCCAACTTTTTTTTTTTTTACCTCTTCAAAACTCCACAAATTTTTTTATATTTTTTTTACCTCTTCAAAACTCCACAATTTTTTTTTTTTTTTTTTTACCTCTTCAAAACTCCAACATTGATTTTTTGTTCCTTTTTTTACCTCTTCAAAACTCCACAATTTTTTTTTATTTTTTTTTTACCTCTTCAAAACTCCAACTTTTTTTTTTTTTTACCTCTTCAAAACTCCAACATTGATTTTTTGTTCCTTTTTTTACCTCTTCAAAACTCCACAATTTTTTTTTTTTTTTTTTTACCTCTTCAAAACTCCAACATTTTTTTTTTTTTTACCTCTTCAAAACTCCAACATTGATTTTTTGTTCCTTTTTTTACCTCTTCAAAACTCCAACTTCTTTTTTTTTTTTACCTCTTCAAAACTCTTTTTTTTTTTTTTCTTTTACCTCTTCAAAACTCCAACTTTTTTTTTTTTTTACCTCTTCAAAACTCCACAATTTTTTTTTTTTTTTTTTTTTACCTCTTCAAAACTCCAACTTTTTATTTTTTTTTACCTCTTCAAAACTCTACAATTTTTTTTTTTTTTTTTTTTTACCTCTTCAAAACTCCAACTTTTTTCTTTTTTTTTTTTACCTCTTCAAAACTCCAACATTGATTTTTTGTTCCTTTTTTTATCTCTTCAAAACTCCACAATTTTTTTTTTTTTTTTTTTTACCTCTTCAAAACTCCAACAATTTTTTTTTTTTTAACTCTTCAAAACTCCAACATTGATTTTTTGTTCCTTTTTCTACCTCTTCAAAACTCCACAATTTTTTTTATTTTTTTTTTTACCTCTTCAAAACTCCAACTTTTTTTTTTTTACCTCTTCAAAACTCCAACATTGATTTTTTGTTCCTTTTTTTACCTCTTCAAAACTCAATATATATTTTTTTTTTTACCTCTTCAAAACTCCAACATTTTTTTTTTTTTTTACCTCTTCAAAACTCTACAATTTTTTTTTTTTTTTTTTTTTACCTCTTCAAAACTCCAACTTTTTTTTTTTTTTACCTCTTCAAAACTCCAACTTTTTTTTTTTTTTTTTTTACCTCTTCAAAACTCTAACATTGATTTTTTGTTCCTTTTTTTACCTCTTCAAAACTCCACAATTTTTTTTATTTTTTTTTTTTACCTCTTCAAAACTCCAACATTTTTTTTTTTTTTACCTCTTCAAAACTCCAATTTTTTTTTTTTTTACCTCTTCAAAACTCCTAAATTTTTTTTTTTTTTTTTTACCTCTTCAAAACTCCAACTTTTTTTTTTTTTTACCTCTTCAAAACTCCACAATTTTTTTTATATTTTTTTTACCTCTTCAAAACTCCAACTTTTTTTTTTTTTTACCTCTTCAAAACTCCAACATTGATTTTTTGTTCCTTTTTTTACCTCTTCAAAACTCCACAATTTTTTTTTTTTTTTTTTTACCTCTTCAAAACTCCAACATTTTTTTTTTTTTTACCTCTTCAAAACTCCAACATTGATTTTTTGTTCCTTTTTTTACCTCTTCAAAACTCCAACTTTTTTTTTTTTTTTACCTCTTCAAAACTCTTTTTTTTAATTTTTTTTTTACCTCTTCAAAACTCTACAATTTTTTTTTTTTTTTTTTTTACCTCTTTAAAACTCCAACTTTTTTTTTTTTACCTCTTCAAAACTCCAACATTGATTTTTTGTTCCTTTTTTTACCTCTCCAAAACTCCAATTTTCTTTTTTTTTTTTTTACCTCTTCAAAACTCCAACTTTTTTTTTTTTTTTTTACCTCTTCAAAACTCTACAATTTTTTTTTTTTTTTTTTTTACCTCTTCAAAACTCCAACTTTTTTTTTTTTTTACCTCTTCAAAACTCCAACATTGATTTTTTGTTCCTTTTTTTACATCTTCAAAACTCCAAATTTTTTTTTTTTTTCTTTTTACCTCTTCAAAACTCAATTTTTTTTTTTTTTTTTTACCTCTTCAAAACTCCAACTTTTTTTTTTTTTACCTCTTCAAAACTCCACAAATTTTTTTATATTTTTTTTACCTCTTCAAAACTCCACAATTTTTTATTTATTTTTTTTACCTCTTCAAAACTCCAACATTGATTTTTTGTTCCTTTTTTTACCTCTTCAAAACTCCACAATTTCTTTTATTTTTTTTTTTTACCTCTTCAAAACTCCAACTTTTTTTTTTTTTTACCTCTTCAAAACTCCAACATTGATTTTTTGTTCCTTTTTTTACCTCTTCAAAACTCCACAATTTTTTTTTTTTTTTTTTACCTCTTCAAAACTCCAACATTTTTTTTTTTTTTACCTCTTCAAAACTCCAACATTGATTTTTTGTTCCTTTTTTTACCTCTTCAAAACTCCAACTTTTTTTTTTTTTTTACCTCTTCAAAACTCAATTATTTTTTTTTTTTTTTTTACCTCTTCAAAACTACAACTTTTTTTTTTTTTTTACCTCTTCAAAACTCCACAATTTTTTTTTTTTTTTTTTTTTACCTCTTCAAAACTCCAACTTTTTTTTTTTTTACCTCTTCAAAACTCCAACATTGATTTTTTGTTCCTTTTTTTACCTCTTCAAAACTCAATTTTTTTTTTTTTTTCTTTTACCTCTTCAAAACTCCAACTTTTTTTTTTTTTTTACCTCTTCAAAACTCCACAATTTTTTTTTTTTTTTTTTTTTTTACCTCTTCAAAACTCTACAATTTTTTTTTTTTTTTTTTTTTACCTCTTCAAAACTCCAACTTTTTTTTTTTTTACCTCTTCAAAACTCCACAATTTTTTATTTATTTTTTTTACCTCTTCAAAACTCCAACATTGATTTTTTGTTCCTTTTTTTACCTCTTCAAAACTCCACAATTTCTTTTATTTTTTTTTTTTACCTCTTCAAAACTCCAACTTTTTTTTTTTTTTACCTCTTCAAAACTCCAACATTGATTTTTTGTTCCTTTTTTTACCTCTTCAAAACTCCACAATTTTTTTTTTTTTTTTTTTACCTCTTCAAAACTCCAACATTTTTTTTTTTTTTACCTCTTCAAAACTCCAACATTGATTTTTTGTTCCTTTTTTTACCTCTTCAAAACTCCAACTTTTTTTTTTTTTTACCTCTTCAAAACTCAATTTTTTTTTTTTTTTTTTTTACCTCTTCAAAACTCCAACTTTTTTTTTTTTTTTACCTCTTCAAAACTCCACAATTTTTTTTTTTTTTTTTTTTTTACCTCTTCAAAACTCCAACTTTTTTTTTTTTTACCTCTTCAAAACTCCAACATTGATTTTTTGTTCCTTTTTTTACCTCTTCAAAACTCAATTTTTTTTTTTTTTCTTTTACCTCTTCAAAACTCCGACTTTTTTTTTTTTTTTACCTCTTCAAAACTCCACAATTTTTTTTTTTTTTTTTTTTTTTACCTCTTCAAAACTCTACAATTTTTTTTTTTTTTTTTTTTTTACCTCTTCAAAACTCCAACTTTTTTTTTTTTTACCTCTTCAAAACTCCAACTTTTTTCTTTTTTTTTTTTACCTCTTCAAAACTCCAACATTGATTTTTTGTTCCTTTTTTTATCTCTTCAAAACTCCACAATTTTTTTTTTTTTTTTTTTTTACCTCTTCAAAACTCCAACATTTTTTTTTTTTTAACTCTTCAAAACTCCAACATTGATTTTTTGTTCCTTTTTCTACCTCTTCAAAACTCCACAATTTTTTTTTATTTTTTTTTTACCTCTTCAAAACTCCAACATTTTTTTTTTTTTTACCTCTTCAAAACTCCAACATTGATTTTTTGTTCCTTTTTTTACCTCTTCAAAACTCAATATTTTTTTTTTTTTTTACCTCTTCAAAACTCCAACTTTTTTTTTTTTTTTTACCTCTTCAAAACTCTACAATTTTTTTTTTTTTTTTTTTTTACCTCTTCAAAACTCCAACTTTTTTTTTTTTTTACCTCTTCAAAACTCCAACTTTTTTTTTTTTTTTTTTTACCTCTTCAAAACTCCAACTTTTTTTGTTCCTTTTTTTACCTCTTCAAAACTCCACAATTTTTTTTATTTTTTTTTTTTACCTCTTCAAAACTCCAACATTTTTTTTTTTTTTACCTCTTCAAAACTCCAATTTTTTTTTTTTTACCTCTTCAAAACTCCTAAATTTTTTTTTTTTTTTTTTTACCTCTTCAAAACTCCAACTTTTTTTTTTTTTACCTCTTCAAAACTCCACAAATTTTTTTTATATTTTTTTTACCTCTTCAAAACTCCAACATTGATTTTTTGTTCCTTTTTTTACCTCTCCAAAACTCCAATTTTTTTTTTTTTTTTTTTACCTCTTCAAAACTCCAACTTTTTTTTTTTTTTTTTACCTCTTCAAAACTCTACAATTTTTTTTTTTTTTTTTTTTACCTCTTCAAAACTCCAACTTTTTTTTTTTTTTACCTCTTCAAAACTCCAACATTGATTTTTTGTTCCTTTTTTTACATCTTCAAAACTCCAAATTTTTTTTTTTTTTTTTTTTACCTCTTCAAAACTCAATTTTTTTTTTTTTTTTTTACCTCTTCAAAACTCCAACTTTTTTTTTTTTTTACCTCTTCAAAACTCCACAAATTTTTATATATTTTTTTTACCTCTTCAAAACTCCACAATTTTTTTTTTTTTTTTTTTACCTCTTCAAAACTCCAACATTGATTTTTTGTTCCTTTTTTTACCTCTTCAAAACTCCACAATTTTTTTTTTTTTTTTTACCTCTTCAAAACTCCAACATTTTTTTTTTTTTTACCTCTTCAAAACTCCAACATTGATTTTTTGTTCCTTTTTTTACCTCTTCAAAACTCCAACTTTTTTTTTTTTTTTACCTCTTCAAAACTCAATTTTTTTTTTTTTTTTTTTACCTCTTCAAAACTCCAACTTTTTATTTTTTTTACCTCTTCAAAACTCCAACTTTTTTTTTTTTTTTTACCTCTTCAAAACTCTACAATTTTTTTTTTTTTTTTTTTACCTCTTCAAAACTCCAACTTTTTTTTTCTTTTTTTTTACCTCTTCAAAACTCCAACATTGATTTTTTGTTCCTTTTTTTACCTCTTCAAAACTCAATATATTTTTTTTTTTTACCTCTTCAAAACTCCAACTTTTTTTTTTTTTTTTACCTCTTCAAAACTCTACAATTTTTTTTTTTTTTTTTTTTTACCTCTTCAAAACTCCAACTTTTTTTTTTTTTTACCTCTTCAAAACTCCAACTTTTTTTTTTTTTTTTTTTACCTCTTCAAAACTCCAACTTTTTTTGTTCCTTTTTTTACCTCTTCAAAACTCCACAATTTTTTTTATTTTTTTTTTTTACCTCTTCAAAACTCCAACATTTTTTTTTTTTTTACCTCTTCAAAACTCCAATTTTTTTTTTTTTACCTCTTCAAAACTCCTAAATTTTTTTTTTTTTTTTTTTACCTCTTCAAAACTCCAATTTTTTTTTTTTTACCTCTTCAAAACTCCTAAATTTTTTTTTTTTTTTTTTACCTCTTCAAAACTCCACAAATTTTTTTATATTTTTTTTACCTCTTCAAAACTCCACAATTTTTTATTTATTTTTTTTACCTCTTCAAAACTCCAACATTGATTTTTTGTTCCTTTTTTTACCTCTCCAAAACTCCAATTTTTTTTTTTTTTTTTTTTACCTCTTCAAAACTCCAACTTTTTTTTTTTTTTTTTACCTCTTCAAAACTCTACAATTTTTTTTTTTTTTTTTTTACCTCTTCAAAACTCCAACTTTTTTTTTTTTTTACCTCTTCAAAACTCCAACATTGATTTTTTGTTCCTTTTTTTACATCTTCAAAACTCCAAATTTTTTTTTTTTTTTTTTTACCTCTTCAAAACTCAATTTTTTTTTTTTTTTTTTACCTCTTCAAAACTCCAACTTTTTTTTTTTTTTACCTCTTCAAAACTCCAACATTGATTTTTTGTTCCTTTTTTTACATCTTCAAAACTCCAAATTTTTTTTTTTTTTTTTTTACCTCTTCAAAACTCAATTTTTTTTTTTTTTTTTACCTCTTCAAAACTCCAACTTTTTTTTTTTTTTACCTCTTCAAAACTCCAACATTTTTTTTTTTTTTTACCTCTTCAAAACTCCAACATTGATTTTTTGTTCCTTTTTTTACCTCTTCAAAACTCCAACTTTTTTTTTTTTTTTTTTACCTCTTCAAAACTCCAACATTGATTTTTTGTTCCTTTTTTTACCTCTTCAAAACTCCACATTTTTTTTTATTTTTTTTTTTTACCTCTTCAAAACTCCAAATTTTTTTTTTTTTACCTCTTCAAAACTCCAACTTTTTTTTTTTTTTACCTCTTCAAAACTCCAACTTTTTTTTTTTTTTTTACCTCTTCAAAACTCCACAATTTTTTTTTTTTTTTTTTTTACCTCTTCAAAACTCCAACTTTTTTTTTTTTTTTTACCTCTTCAAAACTCTACAATTTTTTTTTTTTTTTTTTTTTACCTCTTCAAAACTCCAACTTTTTTTTTTTTTTTTTTTACCTCTTCAAAACTCCAACATTGATTTTTTGTTCCTTTTTTTACCTCTTCAAAACTCCACATTTTTTTTTATTTTTTTTTTTTACCTCTTCAAAACTCCAACATTTTTTTTTTTTTACCTCTTCAAAACTCCAATTTCTTTTTTTTTTTACCTCTTCAAAACTCCAAATTTTTTTTTTTTACCTCTTCAAAACTCCTAAATTTTTTTTTTTTTTTTTTTTACCTCTTCAAAACTCCAACATTGATTTTTTGTTCCTTTTTTTACCTCTTCAAAACTCAAATTTTTTTTTTTTTTTTTTTTTACCTCTTCAAAACTCAATTTTTTTTTTTTTTTTTTTTTACCTCTTCAAAACTCCAACATTTATTTTTTGTTCCTTTTTTTACCTCTTCAAAACTCAATTTTTTTTTTTTTTTTTTTTTACCTCTTCAAAACTCCATTGATTTTTTGTTCCTTTTTTTACCTCTTCAAAACTCCAAATTTTTTTTTTTTTTTTACCTCTTCAAAACTCCAACTTTTTTTTTTTTTTTACCTCTTCAAAACTCTACAATTTTTTTTTTTTTTTTTTTACCTCTTCAAAACTCCAACTTTTTTTTTTTTACCTCTTCAAAACTCCAAATTTTTTTTTTTTTTTTTTTTACCTCTTCAAAACTCCATTGATTTTTTGTTCCTTTTTTTACCTCTTCAAAACTCCAAATTTTTTTTTTTTTTTACCTCTTCAAAACTCTACAATTTTTTTTTTTTTTTTTTTACCTCTTCAAAACTCCAACTTTTTTTTTTTTTTTACCTCTTCAAAACTCTACAATTTTTTTTTTTTTTTTTTTTACCTCTTCAAAACTCCAACTTTTTTTTTTTTTACCTCTTCAAAACTCCAACTTTTTTTTTTTTTTTTTTTACCTCTTCAAAACTCCAACATTGAATTTTTTGTTCCTTTTTTTGCCTCTTCAAAACTCCATTGATTTTTTGTTCCTTTTTTTACCTCTTCAAAACTCCAAATTTTTTTTTTTTTTTACCTCTTCAAAACTCCAACTTTTTTTTTTTTTTTTACCTCTTCAAAACTCTACAATTTTTTTTTTTTTTTTTTTTACCTCTTCAAAACTCCAACTTTTTTTTTTTTACCTCTTCAAAACTCCAAATTTTTTTTTTTTTTTTTTTACCTCTTCAAAACTCCATTGATTTTTTGTTCCTTTTTTTACCTCTTCAAAACTCCAAATTTTTTTTTTTTTTTTACCTCTTCAAAACTCCAACTTTTTTTTTTTTTTTTACCTCTTCAAAACTCTACAATTTTTTTTTTTTTTTTTTACCTCTTCAAAACTCCAACTTTTTTTTTTTTTTTTACCTCTTCAAAACTCTACATTTTTTTTTTTTTTTTTTTTACCTCTTCAAAACTCCAACTTTTTTTTTTTTTTACCTCTTCAAAACTCCAACTTTTTTTTTTTTTTTTTACCTCTTCAAAACTCCAACATTGATTTTTTGTTCCTTTTTTTACCTCTTCAAAACTCCACAATTTTTTTTTTTTTTTTTTTTTTTACCTCTTCAAAACTCCAACATTTTTTTTGTTTTTACCTCTTCAAAACTCCAACATTGATTTTTTGTTCCTTTTTTTACCTCTTCAAAACTCCACAGTTTTTTTTTTTTTTTTTTTTACCTCTTCAAAACTCCAACTTTTTATTTTTTTTTACCTCTTCAAAACTCTACAATTTTTTTTTTTTTTTTTTTTTACCTCTTCAAAACTCCAACTTTTTTTTTTTTTTACCTCTTCAAAACTCCAACATTGATTTTTTGTTCCTTTTTTTACCTCTTCAAAACTCCAAATTTTTTTTTTTTTTTTTTTTACCTCTTCAAAACTCAATTTTTTTTTTTTTTTTTACCTCTTCAAAACTACAACTTTTTTTTTTTTTTTACCTCTTCAAAACTCCAACTTTTTTTTTTTTTTACCTCTTCAAAACTCCAACATTGATTTTTTGTTCCTTTTTTTACCTCTTCAAAACTCCAATTTTTTTTTTTTTTTTTTTTTACCTCTTCAAAACTCAATTTTTTTTTTTTTTTTACCTCTTCACAACTACAACTTTTTTTTTTTTTTACCTCTTCAAAACTCCACAATTTTTTTTTTTTTTTTTTTTTACCTCTTCAAAAATCTAACATTTTTTTTTTTTTACCTCTTCAAAACTCCAACATTGATTTTTTGTTCCTTTTTTTACCTCTTCAAAACTCCACAATTTTTTTTTTTTTTTTTTTTTACCTCTTCAAAACTCCAACATTGATTTTTTGTTCCTTTTTTTACCTCTTCAAAACTCCAACTTTTTTTTTTTTTTTACCTCTTCAAAACTCAATTTTTTTTAATTTTTTTTTTACCTCTTCAAAACTCCAACTTTTTTTTTTTTTTTACCTCTTCAAAACTCCACAATTTTTTTTTTTTTTTTTTTTACCTCTTCAAAACTCCAACTTTTTTTTTTTTTACCTCTTCAAAACTCCAACATTGATTTTTTGTTCCTTTTTTTACCTCTTCAAAACTCCACAATTTTTTTTTTTTTTTTTTTTTACCTCTTCAAAACTCCATTTTTTTTTTTTTTTTACCTCTTCAAAACTCCAACATTGATTTTTTGTTCCTTTTTTTACCTCTTCAAAACTCCACAGTTTTTTTTTTTTTTTTTTTACCTCTTCAAAACTCCAACTTTTTATTTTTTTTTACCTCTTCAAAACTCTACAATTTTTTTTTTTTTTTTTTTTTACCTCTTCAAAACTCCAACTTTTTTTTTTTTTTACCTCTTCAAAACTCCAACATTGATTTTTGTTCCTTTTTTTACCTCTTCAAAACTCCAAATTTTTTTTTTTTTTTTTTTTACCTCTTCAAAACTCAATTTTTTTTTTTTTTTTTACCTCTTCAAAACTACAACTTTTTTTTTTTTTTTACCTCTTCAAAACTCCAACTTTTTTTTTTTTTTACCTCTTCAAAACTCCAACATTGATTTTTTGTTCCTTTTTTACCTCTTCAAAACTCCAATTTTTTTTTTTTTTTTTTTTTACCTCTTCAAAACTCAATTTTTTTTTTTTTTTTACCTCTTCAAAACTACAACTTTTTTTTTTTTTTACCTCTTCAAAACTCCACAATTTTTTTTTTTTTTTTTTTTACCTCTTCAAAACTCCAACATTGATTTTTTGTTCCTTTTTTTACCTCTTCAAAACTCCACAATTTTTTTTTTTTTTTTTTTTTACCTCTTCAAAACTCCAACATTGATTTTTTGTTCTTTTTTTTACCTCTTCAAAACTCCAACTTTTTTTTTTTTTTTACCTCTTCAAAACTCAATTTTTTTTAATTTTTTTTTTACCTCTTCAAAACTCCAACTTTTTTTTTTTTTTTACCTCTTCAAAACTCCACAATTTTTTTTTTTTTTTTTTTTTACCTCTTCAAAACTCCAACTTTTTTTTTTTTTACCTCTTCAAAACTCCAACTTTTTTTTTTTTTTTTACCTCTTCAAAACTCTACAATTTTTTTTTTTTTTTTTTTTACCTCTTCAAAACTCCAACTTTTTTTTTTTTTTACCTCTTCAAAACTCCAACTTTTTTTTTTTTTTTTTTTACCTCTTCAAAACTCCAACTTTTTTTGTTCCTTTTTTTACCTCTTCAAAACTCCACAATTTTTTTTATTTTTTTTTTTTACCTCTTCAAAACTCCAACATTTTTTTTTTTTTTACCTCTTCAAAACTCCAATTTTTTTTTTTTTACCTCTTCAAAACTCCTAAATTTTTTTTTTTTTTTTTTTACCTCTTCAAAACTCCAACTTTTTTTTTTTTACCTCTTCAAAACTCCACAAATTTTTTTTATATTTTTTTTACCTCTTCAAAACTCCAACATTGATTTTTTGTTCCTTTTTTTACCTCTCCAAAACTCCAATTTTTTTTTTTTTTACCTCTTCAAAACTCCAACTTTTTTTTTTTTTTTTACCTCTTCAAAACTCTACAATTTTTTTTTTTTTTTTTTTACCTCTTCAAAACTCCAACTTTTTTTTTTTTTTTACCTCTTCAAAACTCCAACATTGATTTTTTGTTCCTTTTTTTACATCTTCAAAACTCCAAATTTTTTTTTTTTTTTTTTTTTACCTCTTCAAAACTCAATTTTTTTTTTTTTTTTTTACCTCTTCAAAACTCCAACTTTTTTTTTTTTTTACCTCTTCAAAACTCCACAAATTTTTATATATTTTTTTTACCTCTTCAAAACTCCACAATTTTTTTTTTTTTTTTTTTACCTCTTCAAAACTCCAACATTGATTTTTTGTTCCTTTTTTTACCTCTTCAAAACTCCACAATTTTTTTTTTTTTTTTTACCTCTTCAAAACTCCAACATTTTTTTTTTTTTACCTCTTCAAAACTCCAACATTGATTTTTTGTTCCTTTTTTTACCTCTTCAAAACTCCAACTTTTTTTTTTTTTTACCTCTTCAAAACTCAATTTTTTTTTTTTTTTTTTTTACCTCTTCAAAACTCCAACTTTTTTTTTTTTTTTTTTTACCTCTTCAAAACTCCAACATTGATTTTTTGTTCCTTTTTTTACCTCTTCAAAACTCCACAATTTTTTTTTTTTTTTTTTTTTTTACCTCTTCAAAACTCCAACATTTTTTTGTTTTTACCTCTTCAAAACTCCAACATTGATTTTTTGTTCCTTTTTTTACCTCTTCAAAACTCCACAGTTTTTTTTTTTTTTTTTTTTACCTCTTCAAAACTCCAACTTTTTATTTTTTTTTACCTCTTCAAAACTCTACAATTTTTTTTTTTTTTTTTTTTACCTCTTCAAAACTCCAACTTTTTTTTTTTTTTACCTCTTCAAAACTCCAACATTGATTTTTTGTTCCTTTTTTTACCTCTTCAAAACTCCAAATTTTTTTTTTTTTTTTTTTTTACCTCTTCAAAACTCAATTTTTTTTTTTTTTTTTTACCTCTTCAAAACTACAACTTTTTTTTTTTTTTACCTCTTCAAAACTCCAACTTTTTTTTTTTTTTACCTCTTCAAAACTCCAACATTGATTTTTTGTTCCTTTTTTTACCTCTTCAAAACTCCAATTTTTTTTTTTTTTTTTTTTTACCTCTTCAAAACTCAATTTTTTTTTTTTTTTTTACCTCTTCACAACTACAACTTTTTTTTTTTTTTACCTCTTCAAAACTCCACAATTTTTTTTTTTTTTTTTTTTTACCTCTTCAAAAATCTAACATTTTTTTTTTTTTTACCTCTTCAAAACTCCAACATTGATTTTTTGTTCCTTTTTTTACCTCTTCAAAACTCCACAATTTTTTTTTTTTTTTTTTTTACCTCTTCAAAACTCCAACATTGATTTTTTGTTCCTTTTTTTACCTCTTCAAAACTCCAACTTTTTTTTTTTTTTTACCTCTTCAAAACTCAATTTTTTTTAATTTTTTTTTTACCTCTTCAAAACTCCAACTTTTTTTTTTTTTTTACCTCTTCAAAACTCCACAATTTTTTTTTTTTTTTTTTTTTACCTCTTCAAAACTCCAACTTTTTTTTTTTTTTACCTCTTCAAAACTCCAACATTGATTTTTTGTTCCTTTTTTTACCTCTTCAAAACTCCACAATTTTTTTTTTTTTTTTTTTTACCTCTTCAAAACTCCATTTTTTTTTTTTTTTTACCTCTTCAAAACTCCAACATTGATTTTTTGTTCCTTTTTTTACCTCTTCAAAACTCCACAGTTTTTTTTTTTTTTTTTTTACCTCTTCAAAACTCCAACTTTTTATTTTTTTTTACCTCTTCAAAACTCTACAATTTTTTTTTTTTTTTTTTTACCT
>NW_028258709.1:0-53586 GCF_982586985.1 Callionymus lyra
TTATATATTTTTTTTTACCTCTTCAAAACTCCAACTTTTTTTTTTTTTTTTTTTTACCTCTTCAAAACTCCACAATTTTTTTATTTATTTTTTTTACCTCTTCAATACTCCAAATTTTATTTTTTTTTACCTCTTCAAAACTCCACAATTTTTTTTTTTTTTTTTTTTTACCTCTTCAAAACTCCATTTTTTTTTTTTTTTACCTCTTCAAAACTCCAACATTGATTTTTTGTTCCTTTTTTTACCTCTTCAAAACTCAATTTTTTTTTTTTTTTTTTTTTATCTCTTCAAAACTCCAACATTGATTTTTTGTTCCTTGTTTTACCTCTTCAAAACTCCAAATTTTTTTTTTTTTTTTTTTTTACCTCTTCAAAACTCAATTTTTTTTTATTTTTTTTTTTACCTCTTCAAAACTCCAACATTTTTTTTTTTACCTCTTCAAATCTCTACAATTTTTTTTTTTTTTTTTTTTACCTCTTCAAAACTCCAACATTTTTTTTTTTTTTACCTCTTCAAAACTCCAACATTGATTTTTTGTTCCTTTTTTTACCTCTTCAAAACTCCAACTTTTTTTTTTTTTTTACCTCTTCAAAACTCAATTTTTTTTTATTTATTTTTTTACCTCTTCAAAACTCCAACATTGATTTTTTGTTCATTTTTTTACCTCTTCAAAACTCCTAAATTTTTTATTTTTTTTTACCTCTTCAAAACTCCAACTTTTTTTTTTTTTTTACCTCTTCAAAACTCCACAATTTTTTTTATTTATTTTTTTTACCTCTTCAAAACTCCAACTTTTTTTTTTTTTTTTTTTTTTACCTCTTCAAAACTCCACAATTTTTTTTATTTATTTTTTTTACCTCTTCATACTCCAAATTTTATTTTTTTTTACCTCTTCAAAACTCCACAATTTTTTTTATATATTTTTTTTTACCTCTTCAAAACTCCAACTTTTTTTTTTTTTTTTTTTACCTCTTCAAAACTCCACAATTTTTTTTATTTATTTTTTTTACCTCTTCAATACTCCAAATTTTATTTTTTTTTACCTCTTCAAAACTCCACAATTTTTTTTTTTTTTTTTTTTACCTCTTCAAAACTCCATTTTTTTTTTTTTTTACCTCTTCAAAACTCCAACATTGATTTTTTGTTCCTTTTTTTACCTCTTCAAAACTCAATTTTTTTTTTATTTTTTTTTTTATCTCTTCAAAACTCCAACATTGATTTTTTGTTCCTTGTTTTACCTCTTCAAAACTCCAAATTTTTTTTTTTTTTTTTTTTTTACCTCTTCAAAACTCAATTTTTTTTTATTTTTTTTTTTACCTCTTCAAAACTCCAACATTTTTTTTTTTACCTCTTCAAATCTCTACAATTTTTTTTTTTTTTTTTTTTTACCTCTTCAAAACTCCAACATTTTTTTTTTTTTTACCTCTTCAAAACTCCAACATTGATTTTTTGTTCCTTTTTTTACCTCTTCAAAACTCCACATTTTTTTTTTTTTTTTTTTTTTACCTCTTCAAAACTCATTTTTTTTTTTTTTTTTTACCTCTTCAAAACTCTACAATTTTTTTTTTTTTTTTTTTTACCTCTTCAAAACTCCATTTTTTTTTTTTTTTACCTCTTCAAAACTCCAACATTGATTTTTTGTTCCTTTTTTTACCTCTTCAAAACTCCAACTTTTTTTTTTTTTTTACCTCTTCAAAACTCCAACATTGATTTTTTGTTCCTTTTTTTACCTCTTCAAAACTCAATTTTTTTTTATTTTTTTTTTACCTCTTCAAAACTCTACAATTTTTTTTTTTTTTTTTTTTTACCTCTTCAAAACTCCAACTTTTTTTTTTTTTTTACCTCTTCAAAACTCCAACTTTTTCTTTTTTTTTACCTCTTCAAAACTCCAAATTTTTTTTTTTTTTTTTTACCTCTTCAAAACTCTACAATTTTTTTTTTTTTTTTTTTTTACCTCTTCAAAACTCCAACTTTTTTTTTTTTTTACCTCTTCAAAACTCCAACTTTTTTTTTTTTTTTTTTTTACCTCTTCAAAACTCCAACATTGATTTTTTGTTCCTTTTTTTACCTCTTCAAAACTCCTTTTTTTTTTTTTTTTTTACCTCTTCAAAACTCCAACTTTTTTTTTTTTTTTACCTCTTCAAAACTCCAACTTTTTTTTTTTTTTTACCTCTTCAAAACTCCAACTTTTTTTTTTTTTTTACCTCTTCAAAACTCCAACTTTTTTTTTTTTACCTCTTCAAAACTCCAATTTTTTTTTTTTTTTTTTTAACCTCTTCAAAACTCCAACTTTTTTTTTTTTTTTACCTCTTCAAAACTCTACAATTTTTTTTTTTTTTTTTTTTTACCTCTTCAAAACTCCAACTTTTTTTTTTTTTTTTTTTACCTCTTCAAAACTCCAACATTGATTTTTTGTTCCTTTTTTTACCTCTTCAAAACTCAATTTTTTTTTATTTTTTTACCTCTTCAAAACTCCTAAATTTTTTTTTTTTTTTTACCTCTTCAAAACTCCAACTTTTTTTTTTTTTTACCTCTTCAAAACTCCAACTTTTTTTTTTTTTTTTTTTACCTCTTCAAAACTCCAACATTGATTTTTTGTTCCTTTTTTTACCTCTTCAAAACTCCAACTTTTTTTTTTTTTTTTTACCTCTTCAAAACTCCAACATTGATTTTTTGTTCCTTTTTTTTACCTCTTCAAAACTCCAACTTTTTTTTTTTTTACCTCTTCAAAACTCAATTTTTTTTTTTTTTTTTTTTACCTCTTCAAAACTCCAACATTGATTTTTTGTTCCTTTTTTTACCTCTTCAAAACTCCAACTTTTTTTTTTTTTTACCTCTTCAAAACTCCAACTTTTTTTTTATTTTACCTCTTCAAAACTCCAACTTTTTTTTTTTTTTTTTTTACCTCTTCAAAACTCCAACATTGATTTTTTGTTCCTTTTTTTACCTCTTCAAAACTCCAACTTTTTTTTTTTTTACCTCTTCAAAACTCAATTTTTTTTTTTTTTTTTTTTACCTCTTCAAAACTCCAACATTGATTTTTTGTTCCTTTTTTTACCTCTTCAAAACTCCAAATTTTATTTTATTTTTTTTTACCTCTTCAAAACTCCAAATTTTTTTTTTTTTTTTTACCTCTTCAAAACTCCAACTTTTTTTTTTTTTACCTCTTCAAAACTCCAAATTTTTTTATTTTTTTTTTAACCTCTTCAAAACTCCAACTTTTTTTTTTTTTTTTACCTCTTCAAAACTCTACAATTTTTTTTTTTTTTTTTTTTTACCTCTTCAAAACTCCAACTTTTTTTTTATTTTACCTCTTCAAAACTCCAACTTTTTTTTTTTTTTTTTTACCTCTTCAAAACTCCAACATTGATTTTTTGTTCCTTTTTTTACCTCTTCAAAACTCCAACTTTTTTTTTTTTTACCTCTTCAAAACTCAATTTTTTTTTTTTTTTTTTTTACCTCTTCAAAACTCCAACATTGATTTTTTGTTCCTTTTTTTACCTCTTCAAAACTCCAAATTTTTTTTTTTTTTTTACCTCTTCAAAACTCCAATTTTTTTTTACCTCTTCAAAACTCAATTTTTTTTTTTTTTTTTTTACCTCTTCAAAACTCCAACATTGATTTTTTGTTCCTTTTTTTACCTCTTCAAAACTCCAACTTTTTTTTTTTTTTTTTACCTCTTCAAAACTCCAACATTGATTTTTTGTTCCTTTTTTTTACCTCTTCAAAACTCCAACTTTTTTTTTTTTTACCTCTTCAAAACTCAATTTTTTTTTTTTTTTTTTTTACCTCTTCAAAACTCCAACATTGATTTTTTGTTCCTTTTTTTACCTCTTCAAAACTCCAACTTTTTTTTTTTTTTACCTCTTCAAAACTCCAACTTTTTTTTTATTTTACCTCTTCAAAACTCCAACTTTTTTTTTTTTTTTTTTTACCTCTTCAAAACTCCAACATTGATTTTTTGTTCCTTTTTTTACCTCTTCAAAACTCCAACTTTTTTTTTTTTTACCTCTTCAAAACTCAATTTTTTTTTTTTTTTTTTTTACCTCTTCAAAACTCCAACATTGATTTTTTGTTCCTTTTTTTACCTCTTCAAAACTCCAAATTTTATTTTATTTTTTTTTACCTCTTCAAAACTCCAAATTTTTTTTTTTTTTTTTACCTCTTCAAAACTCCAACTTTTTTTTTTTTTACCTCTTCAAAACTCCAAATTTTTTTATTTTTTTTTTAACCTCTTCAAAACTCCAACTTTTTTTTTTTTTTTTACCTCTTCAAAACTCTACAATTTTTTTTTTTTTTTTTTTTTACCTCTTCAAAACTCCAACTTTTTTTTTATTTTACCTCTTCAAAACTCCAACTTTTTTTTTTTTTTTTTTACCTCTTCAAAACTCCAACATTGATTTTTTGTTCCTTTTTTTACCTCTTCAAAACTCCAACTTTTTTTTTTTTTACCTCTTCAAAACTCAATTTTTTTTTTTTTTTTTTTACCTCTTCAAAACTCCAACATTGATTTTTTGTTCCTTTTTTTACCTCTTCAAAACTCCAAATTTTTTTTTTTTTTTTACCTCTTCAAAACTCCAATTTTTTTTTACCTCTTCAAAACTCCAACTTTTTTTTTTTTTTTTACCTCTTCAAAACTCCAACATTGATTTTTTGTTCCTTTTTTTACCTCTTCAAAACTCCAACTTTTTTTTTTTTTTTTTTACCTCTTCAAAACTCCAACATTGATTTTTTGTTCCTTTTTTTACCTCTTCAAAACTCCAACTTTTTTTTTTTTTACCTCTTCAAAACTCAATTTTTTTTTTTTTTTTTTTTACCTCTTCAAAACTCCAACATTGATTTTTTGTTCCTTTTTTTACCTCTTCAAAACTCCAACTTTTTTTTTTTTTTACCTCTTCAAAACTCCAACTTTTTTTTTATTTTACCTCTTCAAAACTCCAACTTTTTTTTTTTTTTTTTTTACCTCTTCAAAACTCCAACATTGATTTTTTGTTCCTTTTTTTACCTCTTCAAAACTCCAACTTTTTTTTTTTTTACCTCTTCAAAACTCAATTTTTTTTTTTTTTTTTTTTACCTCTTCAAAACTCCAACATTGATTTTTTGTTCCTTTTTTTACCTCTTCAAAACTCCAAATTTTATTTTATTTTTTTTTACCTCTTCAAAACTCCAACTTTTTTTTTTTTTACCTCTTCAAAACTCCAAATTTTTTTATTTTTTTTTTAACCTCTTCAAAACTCCAACTTTTTTTTTTTTTTTACCTCTTCAAAACTCTACAATTTTTTTTTTTTTTTTTTTTTTACCTCTTCAAAACTCCAACTTTTTTTTTATTTTACCTCTTCAAAACTCCAACTTTTTTTTTTTTTTTTTACCTCTTCAAAACTCCAACATTGATTTTTTGTTCCTTTTTTTACCTCTTCAAAACTCCAACTTTTTTTTTTTTTACCTCTTCAAAACTCAATTTTTTTTTTTTTTTTTTTTACCTCTTCAAAACTCCAACATTGATTTTTTGTTCCTTTTTTTACCTCTTCAAAACTCCAAATTTTTTTTTTTTTTTTACCTCTTCAAAACTCCAATTTTTTTTTACCTCTTCAAAACTCCAACTTTTTTTTTTTTTTTTACCTCTTCAAAACTCAATTTTTTTTTTTTTTTTTTTACCTCTTCAAAACTCCAACATTGATTTTTTGTTCCTTTTTTTACCTCTTCAAAACTCCAAATTTTATTTTATTTTTTTTTACCTCTTCAAAACTCCAACTTTTTTTTTTTTTACCTCTTCAAAACTCCAAATTTTTTTATTTTTTTTTTAACCTCTTCAAAACTCCAACTTTTTTTTTTTTTTTACCTCTTCAAAACTCTACAATTTTTTTTTTTTTTTTTTTTTACCTCTTCAAAACTCCAACTTTTTTTTTATTTTACCTCTTCAAAACTCCAACTTTTTTTTTTTTTTTTTTACCTCTTCAAAACTCCAACATTGATTTTTTGTTCCTTTTTTTACCTCTTCAAAACTCCAACTTTTTTTTTTTTTACCTCTTCAAAACTCAATTTTTTTTTTTTTTTTTTTTACCTCTTCAAAACTCCAACATTGATTTTTTGTTCCTTTTTTTACCTCTTCAAAACTCCAAATTTTTTTTTTTTTTTTACCTCTTCAAAACTCCAATTTTTTTTTACCTCTTCAAAACTCCAACTTTTTTTTTTTTTTTTACCTCTTCAAAACTCAATTTTTTTTTTTTTTTTTTTACCTCTTCAAAACTCCAACATTGATTTTTTGTTCCTTTTTTTACCTCTTCAAAACTCCAAATTTTATTTTATTTTTTTTTACCTCTTCAAAACTCCAAATTTTTTTATTTTTTTTTTAACCTCTTCAAAACTCCAACTTTTTTTTTTTTTTTTACCTCTTCAAAACTCTACAATTTTTTTTTTTTTTTTTTTTTTACCTCTTCAAAACTCCAACTTTTTTTTTATTTTACCTCTTCAAAACTCCAACTTTTTTTTTTTTTTTTTTACCTCTTCAAAACTCCAACATTGATTTTTTGTTCCTTTTTTTACCTCTTCAAAACTCCAACTTTTTTTTTTTTTACCTCTTCAAAACTCAATTTTTTTTTTTTTTTTTTTACCTCTTCAAAACTCCAACATTGATTTTTTGTTCCTTTTTTTACCTCTTCAAAACTCCAATTTTTTTTTTTTTTTTTACCTCTTCAAAACTCCAATTTTTTTTTTTTTTTTTTACCTCTTCAAAACTCCAACTTTTTTTTTTTTTTTTACCTCTTCAAAACTCCAACTTTTTTTTTTTTTTTTACCTCTTCAAAACTCCAAATTTTTTTTTTTTTTTTACCTCTTCAAAACTCCAACTTTTTTTTTTTTACCTCTTCAAAACTCCAACTTTTTTTTTTTTTTTTTTACCTCTTCAAAACTCCAACATTGATTTTTTGTTCCTTTTTTTACCTCTTCAAAACTCCAACTTTTTTTTTTTTTTTTTTTACCTCTTCAAAACTCCAACATTGATTTTTTGTTCCTTTTTTTACCTCTTCAAAACTCAATTTTTTTTTATTTTTTTTTTACCTCTTCAAAACTCCAACATTTTTTTTTTTTACCTCTTCAAAACTCAATTTTTTTTTTTTTTTTTTATCTCTTCAAAACTCCAACATTTTTTTTTTTTACTTCTTCAAAACTCCACAAATTTTTTTATATTTTTTTTACCTCTTCAAAACTCCACAATTTTTTATTTATTTTTTTTACCTCTTCAAAACTCCAACATTGATTTTTTGTTCCTTTTTTTACCTCTTCAAAACTCCACAATTTTTTTTTTTTTTTTTTTTTACCTCTTCAAAACTCATTTATTTTATTTTTTTTTTACCTCTTCAAAACTCCAACTTTTTTTTTTTTTTTTACCTCTTCAAAACTCAATTTTTTTTTTTTTTTTTTTACCTCTTCAAAACTCCAACATTGATTTTTTGTTCCTTTTTTTACCTCTTCAAAACTCCAAATTTTATTTTATTTTTTTTTACCTCTTCAAAACTCCAAATTTTTTTATTTTTTTTTTAACCTCTTCAAAACTCTACAATTTTTTTTTTTTTTTTTTTTTTACCTCTTCAAAACTCCAACTTTTTTTTTATTTTACCTCTTCAAAACTCCAACTTTTTTTTTTTTTTTTTTACCTCTTCAAAACTCCAACATTGATTTTTTGTTCCTTTTTTTACCTCTTCAAAACTCCAACTTTTTTTTTTTTTACCTCTTCAAAACTCAATTTTTTTTTTTTTTTTTTTACCTCTTCAAAACTCCAACATTGATTTTTTGTTCCTTTTTTTACCTCTTCAAAACTCCAATTTTTTTTTTTTTTTTTACCTCTTCAAAACTCCAATTTTTTTTTTTTTTTTTACCTCTTCAAAACTCCAACTTTTTTTTTTTTTTTTACCTCTTCAAAACTCCAACTTTTTTTTTTTTTTTTACCTCTTCAAAACTCCAAATTTTTTTTTTTTTTTTACCTCTTCAAAACTCCAACATTTTTTTTTTTTACCTCTTCAAAACTCAATTTTTTTTTTTTTTTTTTTTATCTCTTCAAAACTCCAACATTTTTTTTTTTTACTTCTTCAAAACTCCACAAATTTTTTTATATTTTTTTTACCTCTTCAAAACTCCACAATTTTTTATTTATTTTTTTTACCTCTTCAAAACTCCAACATTGATTTTTTGTTCCTTTTTTTACCTCTTCAAAACTCCACAATTTTTTTTTTTTTTTTTTTTTACCTCTTCAAAACTCATTTATTTTATTTTTTTTTTACCTCTTCAAAACTCCAACTTTTTTTTTTTTTTTTACCTCTTCAAAACTCAATTTTTTTTTTTTTTTTTTTACCTCTTCAAAACTCCAACATTGATTTTTTGTTCCTTTTTTTACCTCTTCAAAACTCCAAATTTTATTTTATTTTTTTTTACCTCTTCAAAACTCCAAATTTTTTTATTTTTTTTTTAACCTCTTCAAAACTCCAACTTTTTTTTTTTTTTTACCTCTTCAAAACTCTACAATTTTTTTTTTTTTTTTTTTTTTACCTCTTCAAAACTCCAACTTTTTTTTTATTTTACCTCTTCAAAACTCCAACTTTTTTTTTTTTTTTTTTACCTCTTCAAAACTCCAACATTGATTTTTTGTTCCTTTTTTTACCTCTTCAAAACTCCAACTTTTTTTTTTTTTACCTCTTCAAAACTCAATTTTTTTTTTTTTTTTTTTTACCTCTTCAAAACTCCAACATTGATTTTTTGTTCCTTTTTTTACCTCTTCAAAACTCCAATTTTTTTTTTTTTTTTTACCTCTTCAAAAATCCAATTTTTTTTTTTTTTTTTTACCTCTTCAAAACTCCAACTTTTTTTTTTTTTTTTACCTCTTCAAAACTCCAACTTTTTTTTTTTTTTTTACCTCTTCAAAACTCCAAATTTTTTTTTTTTTTTTACCTCTTCAAAACTCCAACTTTTTTTTTTTTACCTCTTCAAAACTCCAACTTTTTTTTTTTTTTTTTTTACCTCTTCAAAACTCCAACATTGATTTTTTGTTCCTTTTTTTACCTCTTCAAAACTCCAACTTTTTTTTTTTTTTTTTTTACCTCTTCAAAACTCCAACATTGATTTTTTGTTCCTTTTTTTACCTCTTCAAAACTCAATTTTTTTTTATTTTTTTTTTACCTCTTCAAAACTCCAACATTTTTTTTTTTTACCTCTTCAAAACTCAATTTTTTTTTTTTTTTTTTTATCTCTTCAAAACTCCAACATTTTTTTTTTTTACTTCTTCAAAACTCCACAAATTTTTTTATATTTTTTTTACCTCTTCAAAACTCCACAATTTTTTATTTATTTTTTTTACCTCTTCAAAACTCCAACATTGATTTTTTGTTCCTTTTTTTACCTCTTCAAAACTCCACAATTTTTTTTTTTTTTTTTTTTTACCTCTTCAAAACTCATTTATTTTATTTTTTTTTTACCTCTTCAAAACTCCAACTTTTCTTTTTTTTTTTACCTCTTCAAAACTCCACAATTTTTTTTTTTTTTTTTTTTTACCTCTTCAAAACTCCAACTTTTTTTTTTTTACCTCTTCAAAACTCCAACATTGATTTTTTGTTCCTTTTTTTACCTCTTCAAAACTCCACAATTTTTTTTTATTTTTCTTTTACCTCTTCAAAACTCCACAATTTTTTTTTTTTTTTTTTTTTACCTCTTCAAAACTCCAACATTTTTTTTTTTTTTACCTCTTCAAAACTCCAACATTGATTTTTTGTTCCTTTTTTTACCTCTTCAAAACTCCAACTTTTTTTTTTTTTTTACCTCTTCAAAACTCAATTTTTTTTTATTTTTTTTTTTACCTCTTCAAAACTCCAACATTGATTTTTTGTTCCTTTTTTTACCTCTTCAAAACTCCTAAATTTTTTATTTTTTTTTACCTCTTCAAAACTCCAACTTTTTTTTTTTTTTTACCTCTTCAAAACTCCACAATTTTTTTTATTTATTTTTTTTACCTCTTCAAAACTCCAACTTTTTTTTTTTTTTTTTTACCTCTTCAAAACTCCACAATTTTTTTTATTTATTTTTTTTACCTCTTCATACTCCAAATTTTATTTTTTTTTACCTCTTCAAAACTCCACAATTTTTTTTATATATTTTTTTTTACCTCTTCAAAACTCCAACTTTTTTTTTTTTTTTTTTACCTCTTCAAAACTCCACAATTTTTTTTATTTATTTTTTTTACCTCTTCAATACTCCAAATTTTATTTTTTTTTACCTCTTCAAAACTCCACAATTTTTTTTTTTTTTTTTTTTACCTCTTCAAAACTCCATTTTTTTTTTTTTTTACCTCTTCAAAACTCCAACATTGATTTTTTGTTCCTTTTTTTACCTCTTCAAAACTCAATTTTTTTTTTTTTTTTTTTTATCTCTTCAAAACTCCAACATTGATTTTTTGTTCCTTGTTTTACCTCTTCAAAACTCCAAATTTTTTTTTTTTTTTTTTTTTACCTCTTCAAAACTCAATTTTTTTTTTTTTTTTTTTTTACCTCTTCAAAACTCCAACATTTTTTTTTTTACCTCTTCAAATCTCTACAATTTTTTTTTTTTTTTTTTTTTACCTCTTCAAAACTCCAACATTTTTTTTTTTTTACCTCTTCAAAACTCCAACATTGATTTTTTGTTCCTTTTTTTACCTCTTCAAAACTCCACATTTTTTTTTATTTATTTTTTTTACCTCTTCAAAACTCAATTTTTTTTTTTTTTTTACCTCTTCAAAACTCTACAATTTTTTTTTTTTTTTTTTTTACCTCTTCAAAACTCCATTTTTTTTTTTTTTTACCTCTTCAAAACTCCAACATTGATTTTTTGTTCCTTTTTTTACCTCTTCAAAACTCCAACTTTTTTTTTTTTTTACCTCTTCAAAACTCCAACATTGATTTTTTGTTCCTTTTTTTACCTCTTCAAAACTCAATTTTTTTTTTTTTTTTTTTTACCTCTTCAAAACTCCAACATTGATTTTTTGTTCCTTTTTTTACCTCTTCAAAACTCCAAATATTTTTTTTTTTTTTTTTTTTACCTCTTCAAAACTCCAACTTTTTTTTTTTTTTACCTCTTCAAAACTCCAAATTTTTTTTTTTTTTTTTTACCTCTTCAAAACTCTACAATTTTTTTTTTTTTTTTTTTTTTACCTCTTCAAAACTCCAACTTTTTTTTTTTTTTACCTCTTCAAAACTCCAACTTTTTTTTTTTTTTTTTTTACCTCTTCAAAACTCCAACATTGATTTTTTGTTCCTTTTTTTACCTCTTCAAAACTCAATTTTTTTTTTTTTTTTTTACCTCTTCAAAACTCCAACTTTTTTTTTTTTTTTACCTCTTCAAAACTCCACAATTTTTTTTTTTTTTTTTTTACCTCTTCAAAACTCCAACTTTTTTTTTTTTTTACCTCTTCAAAACTCCAACTTTTTTTTTTTTTTACCTCTTCAAAACTCCAACTTTTTTTTTTTTTTTACCTCTTCAAAACTCCAACTTTTTTTTTTTTACCTCTTCAAAACTCCAATTTTTTTTTTTTTTTTTTTAACCTCTTCAAAACTCCAACTTTTTTTTTTTTTTTACCTCTTCAAAACTCTACAATTTTTTTTTTTTTTTTTTTTTACCTCTTCAAAACTCCAACTTTTTTTTTATTTTACCTCTTCAAAACTCCAACTTTTTTTTTTTTTTTTTTTACCTCTTCAAAACTCCAACATTGATTTTTTGTTCCTTTTTTTACCTCTTCAAAACTCAATTTTTTTTTATTTTTTTACCTCTTCAAAACTCCTAAATTTTTTTTTTTTTTTTACCTCTTCAAAACTCCAACTTTTTTTTTTTTTTACCTCTTCAAAACTCCAACTTTTTTTTTTTTTTTTTTTTACCTCTTCAAAACTCCAACATTGATTTTTTGTTCCTTTTTTTACCTCTTCAAAACTCCAACTTTTTTTTTTTTTACCTCTTCAAAACTCAATTTTTTTTTTTTTTTTTTTTACCTCTTCAAAACTCCAACATTGATTTTTTGTTCCTTTTTTTACCTCTTCAAAACTCCAAATTTTATTTTATTTTTTTTTATCTCTTCAAAACTCCAAATTTTTTTTTTTTTTTTTACCTCTTCAAAACTCCAACTTTTTTTTTTTTTACCTCTTCAAAACTCCAAATTTTTTTATTTTTTTTTTAACCTCTTCAAAACTCCAACTTTTTTTTTTTTTTTTTACCTCTTCAAAACTCTACAATTTTTTTTTTTTTTTTTTTTTACCTCTTCAAAACTCCAACTTTTTTTTTATTTTACCTCTTCAAAACTCCAACATTGATTTTTTGTTCCTTTTTTTACCTCTTCAAAACTCCAAATTTTTTTTTTTTTTTTTACCTCTTCAAAACTCCAACTTTTTTTTTTTTACCTCTTCAAAACTCCAAATTTTTTTATTTTTTTTTTAACCTCTTCAAAACTCCAACTTTTTTTTTTTTTTTTACCTCTTCAAAACTCTACAATTTTTTTTTTTTTTTTTTTTTTACCTCTTCAAAACTCCAACTTTTTTTTATTTTACCTCTTCAAAACTCCAACTTTTTTTTTTTTTTTTTTACCTCTTCAAAACTCCAACATTGATTTTTTGTTCCTTTTTTTACCTCTTCAAAACTCCAAATTTTTTTTTTTTTTTTACCTCTTCAAAACTCCAATTTTTTTTTTTTTTTTTTACCTCTTCAAAACTCCAACTTTTTTTTTTTTTTTTACCTCTTCAAAACTCCAACTTTTTTTTTTTTTTTTACCTCTTCAAAACTCCAACTTTTTTTTTTTTTTTTTTTACCTCTTCAAAACTCCAACATTGATTTTTTGTTCCTTTTTTTACCTCTTCAAAACTCCAACTTTTTTTTTTTTTTTTTTTACCTCTTCAAAACTCCAACATTGATTTTTTGTTCCTTTTTTTACCTCTTCAAAACTCCACAATTTTTTTTTTTTTTTTTTTTACCTCTTCAAAACTCCAACATTGATTTTTTGTTCCTTTTTTTACCTCTTCAAAACTCAATTTTTTTTAATTTTTTTTTTACCTCTTCAAAACTCCAACATTTTTTTTTTTTACCTCTTCAAAACTCAATTTTTTTTTTTTTTTTTTTATCTCTTCAAAACTCCAACATTTTTTTTTTTTTACCTCTTCAAAACTCCACAAATTTTTTTATATTTTTTTTACCTCTTCAAAACTCCACAATTTTTTATTTATTTTTTTTACCTCTTCAAAACTCCAACATTGATTTTTTGTTCCTTTTTTTACCTCTTCAAAACTCCACAATTTTTTTTTTTTTTTTTTTTTTACCTCTTCAAAACTCATTTATTTTATTTTTTTTTTACCTCTTCAAAACTCCAACTTTTCTTTTTTTTTTTACCTCTTCAAAACTCCACAATTTTTTTTTTTTTTTTTTTTTACCTCTTCAAAACTACAACTTTTTTTTTTTTTTACCTCTTCAAAACTCCAACTTTTTTTTTTTTTTTTTTACCTCTTCAAAACTCCAACTTTTTTTTTTTTACCTCTTCAAAACTCGAACATTGATTTTTTGTTCCTTTTTTTACCTCTTCAAAACTCCACAATTTTTTTTTATTTTTCTTTTACCTCTTCAAAACTCCACAATTTTTTTTTTTTTTTTTTTTTACCTCTTCAAAACTCCAACATTTTTTTTTTTTTTACCTCTTCAAAACTCCAACATTGATTTTTTGTTCCTTTTTTTACCTCTTCAAAACTCCAACTTTTTTTTTCTTTTTACCTCTTCAAAACTCAATTTTTTTTTATTTTTTTTTTTACCTCTTCAAAACTCCAACATTGATTTTTTGTTCCTTTTTTTACCTCTTCAAAACTCCTAAATTTTTTATTTTTTTTTACCTCTTCAAAACTCCAACATTGATTTTTTGTTCCTTTTTTTACCTCTTCAAAACTCCACAATTTTTTTTTATTTTTCTTTTACCTCTTCAAAACTCCACAATTTTTTTTTTTTTTTTTTTTTACCTCTTCAAAACTCCAACATTTTTTTTTTTTTTACCTCTTCAAAACTCCAACATTGATTTTTTGTTCCTTTTTTTACCTCTTCAAAACTCCAACTTTTTTTTTCTTTTTACCTCTTCAAAACTCAATTTTTTTTTATTTTTTTTTTTACCTCTTCAAAACTCCAACATTGATTTTTTGTTCCTTTTTTTACCTCTTCAAAACTCCTAAATTTTTTATTTTTTTTTACCTCTTCAAAACTCCACAATTTTTTTTATTTATTTTTTTTACCTCTTCAATACTCCAAATTTTTTTTTTTTTTACCTCTTCAAAACTCCACAATTTTTTTTATATATTTTTTTTACCTCTTCAAAACTCCAACTTTTTTTTTTTTTTTTTTTACCTCTTCAAAACTCCAACATTGATTTTTTGTTCCTTTTTTTACCTCTTCAAAACTCCACAATTTTTTTTTTTTTTTTTTTTACCTCTTCAAAACTCCAACATTGATTTGTTGTTCCTTTTTTTACCTCTTCAAAACTCAATTTTTTTTAATTTTTTTTTTACCTCTTCAAAACTCCAACATTTTTTTTTTTTACCTCTTCAAAACTCAATTTTTTTTTTTTTTTTTTTTATCTCTTCAAAACTCCAACATTTTTTTTTTTTACCTCTTCAAAACTCCACAAATTTTTTTATATTTTTTACCTCTTCAAAACTCCACAATTTTTTATTTATTTTTTTTACCTCTTCAAAACTCCAACATTGATTTTTTGTTCCTTTTTTTACCTCTTCAAAACTCCACAATTTTTTTTTTTTTTTTTTTTTTACCTCTTCAAAACTCATTTATTTTATTTTTTTTTTACCTCTTCAAAACTCCAACTTTTCTTTTTTTTTTTACCTCTTCAAAACTCCACAATTTTTTTTTTTTTTTTTTTTTACCTCTTCAAAACTACAACTTTTTTTTTTTTTTTACCTCTTCAAAACTCCAACTTTTTTTTTTTTTTTTTACCTCTTCAAAACTCCAACTTTTTTTTTTTTACCTCTTCAAAACTCCAACATTGATTTTTTGTTCCTTTTTTTACCTCTTCAAAACTCCACAATTTTTTTTTATTTTTCTTTTACCTCTTCAAAACTCCACAATTTTTTTTTTTTTTTTTTTTTACCTCTTCAAAACTCCAACATTTTTTTTTTTTTTACCTCTTCAAAACTCCAACATTGATTTTTTGTTCCTTTTTTTACCTCTTCAAAACTCCAACTTTTTTTTTCTTTTTACCTCTTCAAAACTCAATTTTTTTTATTTTTTTTTTTACCTCTTCAAAACTCCAACATTGATTTTTTGTTCCTTTTTTTACCTCTTCAAAACTCCTAAATTTTTTATTTTTTTTACCTCTTCAAAACTCCACAATTTTTTTTATTTATTTTTTTTACCTCTTCAATACTCCAAATTTTTTTTTTTTTTACCTCTTCAAAACTCCACAATTTTTTTTATATATTTTTTTTACCTCTTCAAAACTCCAACTTTTTTTTTTTTTTTTTTACCTCTTCAAAACTCCAACATTGATTTTTTGTTCCTTTTTTTACCTCTTCAAAACTCCACAATTTTTTTTTTTTTTTTTTTACCTCTTCAAAACTCCAACATTGATTTTTTGTTCCTTTTTTTACCTCTTCAAAACTCAATTTTTTTTAATTTTTTTTTTACCTCTTCAAAACTCCAACATTTTTTTTTTTTACCTCTTCAAAACTCAATTTTTTTTTTTTTTTTTTTTATCTCTTCAAAACTCCAACATTTTTTTTTTTTACCTCTTCAAAACTCCACAAATTTTTTTATATTTTTTACCTCTTCAAAACTCCACAATTTTTTATTTATTTTTTTTACCTCTTCAAAACTCCAACATTGATTTTTTGTTCCTTTTTTTACCTCTTCAAAACTCCACAATTTTTTTTTTTTTTTTTTTTTACCTCTTCAAAACTCATTTATTTTATTTTTTTTTTACCTCTTCAAAACTCCAACTTTTCTTTTTTTTTTACCTCTTCAAAACTCCACAATTTTTTTTTTTTTTTTTTTTTTACCTCTTCAAAACTACAACTTTTTTTTTTTTTTACCTCTTCAAAACTCCAACTTTTTTTTTTTTTTTTTACCTCTTCAAAACTCCAACTTTTTTTTTTTTACCTCTTCAAAACTCCAACATTGATTTTTTGTTCCTTTTTTTACCTCTTCAAAACTCCACAATTTTTTTTTATTTTTCTTTTACCTCTTCAAAACTCCACAATTTTTTTTTTTTTTTTTTTTTACCTCTTCAAAACTCCAACATTTTTTTTTTTTTTACCTCTTCAAAACTCCAACATTGATTTTTTGTTCCTTTTTTTACCTCTTCAAAACTCCAACTTTTTTTTTCTTTTTACCTCTTCAAAACTCAATTTTTTTTAATTTTTTTTTTTACCTCTTCAAAACTCCAACATTGATTTTTTGTTCCTTTTTTTACCTCTTCAAAACTCCACAATTTTTTTTTATTTTTCTTTTACCTCTTCAAAACTCCACAATTTTTTTTTTTTTTTTTTTTTTACCTCTTCAAAACTCCAACATTTTTTTTTTTTTTACCTCTTCAAAACTCCAACATTGATTTTTTGTTCCTTTTTTTACCTCTTCAAAACTCCAACTTTCTTTTTCTTTTTACCTCTTCAAAACTCAATTTTTTTTTATTTTTTTTTTTACCTCTTCAAAACTCCAACATTGATTTTTTGTTCCTTTTTTTACCTCTTCAAAACTCCTAAATTTTTTATTTTTTTTTACCTCTTCAAAACTCCACAATTTTTTTTATTTATTTTTTTTACCTCTTCAATACTCCAAATTTTATTTTTTTTTACCTCTTCAAAACTCCACAATTTTTTTTATATATTTTTTTTACCTCTTCAAAACTCCAATTTTTTTTTTTTTTTTTTTTACCTCTTCAAAACTCCACAATTTTTTTTATTTATTTTTTTTACCTCTTCAATACTCCAAATTTTTTTTTTTTTACCTCTTCAAAACTCCACAATTTTTTTTATATATTTTTTTTTACCTCTTCAAAACTCCAACTTTTTTTTTTTTTTTTTTTACCTCTTCAAAACTCCACAATTTTTTTTATTTATTTTTTTTACCTCTTCAATACTCCAAATTTTATTTTTTTTTACCTCTTCAAAACTCCACAATTTTTTTTTTTTTTTTTTTTACCTCTTCAAAACTCCATTTTTTTTTTTTTTACCTCTTCAAAACTCCAACATTGATTTTTTGTTCCTTTTTTTACCTCTTCAAAACTCAATTTTTTTTAATTTTTTTTTTTATCTCTTCAAAACTCCAACATTGATTTTTTGTTCCTTTTTTTACCTCTTCAAAACTCCAAATTTTTTTTTTTTTTTTTTTTTACCTCTTCAAAACTCAATTTTTTTTTTTTTTTTTTTTTTACCTCTTCAAAACTCCAACATTTTTTTTTTTTACCTCTTCAAAACTCCAACTTTTTTTTTTTTTTTTTTTACCTCTTCAAAACTCCAACTTTTTTTTTTTACCTCTTCAAAACTCCAACATTGATTTTTTGTTCCTTTTTTTACCTCTTCAAAACTCCACAATTTTTTTTTATTTTTCTTTTACCTCTTCAAAACTCCACAATTTTTTTTTTTTTTTTTTTTTACCTCTTCAAAACTCCAACATTTTTTTTTTTTTTACCTCTTCAAAACTCCAACATTGATTTTTTGTTCCTTTTTTTACCTCTTCAAAACTCCAACTTTTTTTTTCTTTTTACCTCTTCAAAACTCAATTTTTTTTTTTTTTTTTTTTTTACCTCTTCAAAACTCCAACATTGATTTTTTGTTCCTTTTTTTACCTCTTCAAAACTCCTAAATTTTTTATTTTTTTTTACCTCTTCAAAACTCCAACATTGATTTTTTGTTCCTTTTTTTACCTCTTCAAAACTCCACAATTTTTTTTATTTTTCTTTTACCTCTTCAAAACTCCACAATTTTTTTTTTTTTTTTTTTTACCTCTTCAATACTCCAAATTTTATTTTTTTTTACCTCTTCAAAACTCCACAATTTTTTTTATATATTTTTTTTACCTCTTCAAAACTCCAACTTTTTTTTTTTTTTTTTTTTACCTCTTCAAAACTCCACAATTTTTTTTATTTATTTTTTTTACCTCTTCAATACTCCAAATTTTATTTTTTTTTACCTCTTCAAAACTCCACAATTTTTTTTATATATTTTTTTTTACCTCTTCAAAACTCCAACTTTTTTTTTTTTTTTTTTTACCTCTTCAAAACTCCACAATTTTTTTTATTTATTTTTTTTACCTCTTCAATACTCCAACTTTTTTTTTTTTTTACCTCTTCAAAACTCCACAATTTTTTTTTTTTTTTTTTTTTACCTCTTCAAAACTCCATTTTTTTTTTTTTTTACCTCTTCAAAACTCCAACATTGATTTTTTGTTCCTTTTTTTACCTCTTCAAAACTCCATTTTTTTTTATTTTTTTTTTTATCTCTTCAAAACTCCAACATTGATTTTTTGTTCCTTTTTTTACCTCTTCAAAACTCCAAATTTTTTTTTTTTTTTTTTTTTACCTCTTCAAAACTCAATTTTTTTTTTTTTTTTTTTTTACCTCTTCAAAACTCCAACATTTTTTTTTTTTACCTCTTCAAATCTCTACAATTTTTTTTTTTTTTTTTTTTTACCTCTTCAAAACTCCAACATTTTTTTTTTTTTTACCTCTTCAAAACTCCAACATTGATTTTTTGTTCCTTTTTTTACCTCTTCAAAACTCCTAAATTTTTTATTTTTTTTTACCTCTTCAAAACTCCAACATTGATTTTTTGTTCCTTTTTTTACCTCTTCAAAACTCCACAATTTTTTTTATTTTTCTTTTACCTCTTCAAAACTCCACAATTTTTTTTTTTTTTTTTTTTTTACCTCTTCAAAACTCCAACATTTTTTTTTTTTTTACCTCTTCAAAACTCCAACATTGATTTTTTGTTCCTTTTTTTACCTCTTCAAAACTCCAACTTTTTTTTTCTTTTTACCTCTTCAAAACTCAATTTTTTTTTTTTTTTTTTTTTTACCTCTTCAAAACTCCAACATTGATTTTTTGTTCCTTTTTTTACCTCTTCAAAACTCCTGAATTTTTTATTTTTTTTACCTCTTCAAAACTCCACAATTTTTTTTATTTATTTTTTTTACCTCTTCAATACTCCAAATTTTATTTTTTTTTACCTCTTCAAAACTCCACAATTTTTTTTATATATTTTTTTTTACCTCTTCAAAACTCCAACTTTTTTTTTTTTTTTTTTTACCTCTTCAAAACTCCACAATTTTTTTTATTTATTTTTTTTACCTCTTCAATACTCCAACTTTTTTTTTTTTTTACCTCTTCAAAACTCCAACATTTTTTTTTTTTACCTCTTCAAATCTCTACAATTTTTTTTTTTTTTTTTTTTTACCTCTTCAAAACTCCAACATTTTTTTTTTTTTTACCTCTTCAAAACTCCAACATTGATTTTTTGTTCCTTTTTTTACCTCTTCAAAACTCCACATTTTTTTTTATTTTTTTTTTTTACCTCTTCAAAACTCCAACTTTTTTATTTTTTTTTACCTCTTCAAAACTCTACAATTTTATTTATTTATTTTTTTACCTCTTCAAAACTCCAACATTGATTTTTTGTTCCTTTTTTTACCTCTTCAAAACTCCAACTTTTTTTTTTTTTTTTACCTCTTCAAAACTCCAACATTGATTTTTTGTTCCTTTTTTTACCTCTTCAAAACTCAATTTTTTTTTTACCTCTTCAAAACTCCAACATTGATTTTTTGTTCCTTTTTTTACCTCTTCAAAACTCCAAATATTTTTTTTTTTTTTTTTTTACCTCTTCAAAACTCTTTTTTTTTTTTTTTACCTCTTCAAAACTCCAACTTTTTTTTTCTTTTTACCTCTTCAAAACTCAATTTTTTTTTTATTTTTTTTTTTACCTCTTCAAAACTCCAACATTGATTTTTTGTTCCTTTTTTTACCTCTTCAAAACTCCTAAATTTTTTATTTTTTTTACCTCTTCAAAACTCCACAATTTTTTTTATTTATTTTTTTTACCTCTTCAATACTCCAAATTTTATTTTTTTTTACCTCTTCAAAACTCCACAATTTTTTTTATATATTTTTTTTACCTCTTCAAAACTCCAACTTTTTTTTTTTTTTTTTTACCTCTTCAAAACTCCACAATTTTTTTTATTTATTTTTTTTACCTCTTCAATACTCCAAATTTTATTTTTTTTTACCTCTTCAAAACTCCACAATTTTTTTTATATATTTTTTTTTACCTCTTCAAAACTCCAACTTTTTTTTTTTTTTTTTTTACCTATTCAAAACTCCACAATTTTTTTTATTTTTTTTTTTTACCTCTTCAAAACTCCAACATTTTTTTTTTTTTTACCTCTTCAAAACTCCAACATTGATTTTTTGTTCCTTTTTTTACCTCTTCAAAACTCCACATTTTTTTTTATTTTTTTTTTTTACCTCTTCAAAACTCCAACTTTTTTATTTTTTTTTACCTCTTCAAAACTCTACAATTTTATTTATTTATTTTTTTACCTCTTCAAAACTCCAACATTGATTTTTTGTTCCTTTTTTTACCTCTTCAAAACTCCAACTTTTTTTTTTTTTTTTACCTCTTCAAAACTCCAACATTGATTTTTTGTTCCTTTTTTTACCTCTTCAAAACTCAATTTTTTTTTATTTTTTTTTTACCTCTTCAAAACTCCAACATTGATTTTTTGTTCCTTTTTTTACCTCTTCAAAACTCCACAATTTTTTTTTATTTTTTTTTTACCTCTTCAAAACTCCAACTTTTTATTTTTTTTTACCTCTTCAAAACTCTAAAATTTTTTTTTTTTTTTTTTTTTACCTCTTCAAAACTCCAACATTTTTATTTTTTTTTACCTCTTCAAAACTCTACAATTTTTTTTTATTTTTTTTTACCTCTTCAAAACTCCAACATTTTTTTTTTTTTTACCTCTTCAAAACTCCAACATTGATTTTTTGTTCCTTTTTTTACCTCTTCAAAACTCCAACTTTTTTTTTTTTTTTTACCTCTTCAAAACTCAATTTTTTTTAATTTTTTTTTTTACCTCTTCAAAACTCCAACATTGATTTTTTGTTCCTTTTTTTACCTCTTCAAAACTCCTAAATTTTTTTTTTTTTTTACCTCTTCAAAACTCCAACTTTTTTTTTTTTTTTACCTCTTCAAAACTCCACATTTTTTTTATTTATTTTTTTTACCTCTTCAATACTCCAAATTTTTTTTTTTTTTACCTCTTCAAAACTCCACAATTTTTTTTATATATTTTTTTTACCTCTTCAAAACTCCAACTTTTTTTTTTTTTTTTTTTTACCTCTTCAAAACTCCACAATTTTTTTTATTTATTTTTTTTACCTCTTCAATACTCCAAATTTTATTTTTTTTTACCTCTTCAAAACTCCACAATTTTTTTTATATATTTTTTTTACCTCTTCAAAACTCCAACTTTTTTTTTTTTTTTTTTTTACCTCTTCAAAACTCCACAATTTTTTTTATTTATTTTTTTTACCTCTTCAATACTCCAAATTTTTTTTTTTTTACCTCTTCAAAACTCCACAATTTTTTTTTTTTTTTTTTTACCTCTTCAAAACTCCAACATTGATTTTTTGTTCCTTTTTTTACCTCTTCAAAACTGATTTTTTTTTAATTTTTTTTTTATCTCTTCAAAACTCCAACATTGATTTTTTGTTCCTTTTTTTACCTCTTCAAAACTCCAAATTTTTTTTTTTTTTTTTTTTACCTCTTCAAAACTCAATTTTTTTTTTACCTCTTCAAAATTCCAACATTTTTTTTTTTTTACCTCTTCAAATCTCTACAATTTTTTTTTTTTTTTTTTTTTACCTCTTCAAAACTCCAACATTTTTTTTTTTTTTTACCTCTTCAAAACTCCAACATTGATTTTTTGTTCCTTTTTTTACCTCTTCAAAACTCCACATTTTTTTTTATTTTTTTTTTTTACCTCTTCAAAACTCCAACTTTTTATTTTTTTTTACCTCTTCAAAACTCTACAATTTTTTTTTTTTTTTTTTTACCTCTTCAAAACTCCATTTTTTTTTTTTTACCTCTTCAAAACTCCAACATTGATTTTTTGTTCCTTTTTTTACCTCTTCAAAACTCCAACTTTTTTTTTTTTTTTACCTCTTCAAAACTCCAACATTGATTTTTTGTTCCTTTTTTTACCTCTTCAAAACTCAATTTTTTTTAAATTTTTTTTTTACCTCTTCAAAACTCCAACATTGATTTTTTGTTCCTTTTTTTACCTCTTCAAAACTCCAAATATTTTTTTTTTTTTTTTTTTACCTCTTCAAAACTCAATTTTTTTTTTTTTTTTACCTCTTCAAAACTCCAACTTTTTTTTTTTTTTTACCTCTTCAAAACTCCACAATTTTTTTTTTTTTTTTTTTTACCTCTTCAAAACTCCAACTTTTTTTTTTTTTTACCTCTTCAAAACTCCAACTTTTTTTTTTTTTTTACCTCTTCAAAACTCCAACTTTTTTTTTTTTTACCTCTTCAAAACTCCAACTTTTTTTTTTTTACCTCTTCAAAACTCAATTTATTTTTTTATTTTTTTTTACCTCTTCAAAACTCCAACATTGATTTTTTGTTCCTTTTTTTACCTCTTCAAAACTCCAAATTTTATTTTATTTTTTTTTACCTCTTCAAAACTCCAAATTTTTTTATTTTTTTTTTAACCTCTTCAAAACTCCAACTTTTTTTTTTTTTTTTACCTCTTCAAAACTCTACAATTTTTTTTTTTTTTTTTTTTTACCTCTTCAAAACTCCAACTTTTTTTTTATTTTACCTCTTCAAAACTCAAACTTTTTTTTTTTTTTTTTTACCTCTTCAAAACTCCAACATTGATTTTTTGTTCCTTTTTTTACCTCTTCAAAACTCCAACTTTTTTTTTATTTTACCTCTTCAAAACTCCAACTTTTTTTTTTTTTTTTTACCTCTTCAAAACTCCAACATTGATTTTTTGTTCCTTTTTTTACCTCTTCAAAACTCCAACTTTTTTTTTTTTACCTCTTCAAAACTCAATTTTTTTTTTTTTTTTTTTTACCTCTTCAAAACTCCAACATTGATTTTTTGTTCCTTTTTTTACCTCTTCAAAACTCCAAATTTTATTTCATTTTTTTTTACCTCTTCAAAACTCCAAATTTTTTTTTTGTTCCTTTTTTTACCTCTTCAAAACTCCAAATTTTATTTCATTTTTTTTTACCTCTTCAAAACTCCAAATTTTTTTTTTTTTTTTTACCTCTTCAAAACTCCAACTTTTTTTTTTTTTACCTCTTCAAAACTCCAAATTTTTTTTTTTTTTTTTAACCTCTTCAAAACTCCAACTTTTTTTTTTTTTTTTACCTCTTCAAAACTCTACAATTTTTTATTTTTTTTTTTATTTTACCTCTTCAAAACTCCAACTTTTTTTTTTTTTTTTTTACCTCTTCAAAACTCCAACATTGATTTTTTGTTCCTTTTTTTACCTCTTCAAAACTCCAACTTTTTTTTTTTTTACCTCTTCAAAACTCAATTTTTTTTTTTTTTTTTTTTACCTCTTCAAAACTCCAACATTGATTTTTTGTTCCTTTTTTTACCTCTTCAAAACTCCAAATTTTTTATTTTTTTTTACCTCTTCAAAACTCCAATTTTTTTTTACCTCTTCAAAACTCCAACTTTTTTTTTTTTTTTTACCTCTTCAAAACTCAATTTTTTTTTTTTTTTTTTTTACCTCTTCAAAACTCCAACATTGATTTTTTGTTCCTTTTTTTACCTCTTCAAAACTCCAAATTTTATTTTATTTTTTTTTACCTCTTCAAAACTCCAAATTTTTTTTTTTTTTTTTACCTCTTCAAACTCCAACTTTTTTTTTTTACCTCTTCAAAACTCCAAATTTTTTTATTTTTTTTTTAACCTCTTCAAAACTCCAACTTTTTTTTTTTTTTTACCTCTTCAAAACTCTACAATTTTTTTTTTTTTTTTTTTTACCTCTTCAAAACTCCAACTTTTTTTTTATTTTACCTCTTCAAAACTCCAACTTTTTTTTTTTTTTTTTTACCTCTTCAAAACTCCAACATTGATTTTTTGTTCCTTTTTTTACCTCTTCAAAACTCCAACTTTTTTTTTTTTTACCTCTTCAAAACTCAATTTTTTTTTTTTTTTTTTTTACCTCTTCAAAACTCCAACTTTTTTTTTTTTTTTTACCTCTTCAAAACTCCAAATTTTTTTTTTTTTTTTACCTCTTCAAAACTCCAACTTTTTTTTTTTTTACCTCTTCAAAACTCCAACTTTTTTTTTTTTTTTTTTTACCTCTTCAAAACTCCAACATTGATTTTTTGTTCCTTTTTTTACCTCTTCAAAACTCCAACTTTTTTTTTTTTTTTTTTTTACCTCTTCAAAACTCCAACATTGATTTTTTGTTCCTTTTTTTACCTCTTCAAAACTCAATTTTTTTTTATTTTTTTTTTACCTCTTCAAAACTCCAACATTTTTTTTTTTTACCTCTTCAAAACTCAATTTTTTTTTTTTTTTTTTTTATCTCTTCAAAACTCCAACATTTTTTTTTTTTACCTCTTCAAAACTCCACAAATTTTTTTATATTTTTTTTACCTCTTCAAAACTCCACAATTTTTTATTTATTTTTTTTACCTCTTCAAAACTCCAACATTGATTTTTTGTTCCTTTTTTTACCTCTTCAAAACTCCACAATTTTTTTTTTTTTTTTTTTTTACCTCTTCAAAACTCATTTATTTTATTTTTTTTTTACCTCTTCAAAACTCCAACTTTTCTTTTTTTTTTTTACCTCTTCAAAACTCCACAATTTTTTTTTTTTTTTTTTTTTACCTCTTCAAAACTACAACTTTTTTTTTTTTTTACCTCTTCAAAACTCATTTATTTTATTTTTTTTTTACCTCTTCAAAACTCCAACTTTTCTTTTTTTTTTTACCTCTTCAAAACTCCAACTTTTTTTTTTTTTACCTCTTCAAAACTCCAACATTGATTTTTTGTTCCTTTTTTTACCTCTTCAAAACTCCAACTTTTCTTTTTTTTTTTTACCTCTTCAAAACTCCACAATTTTTTTTTTTTTTTTTTTTACCTCTTCAAAACTCATTTATTTTATTTTTTTTTACCTCTTCAAAACTCCAAATTTTTTATTTTTTTTTACCTCTTCAAAACTCCAATTTTTTTTTACCTCTTCAAAACTCCAACTTTTTTTTTTTTTTTACCTCTTCAAAACTCAATTTTTTTTTTTTTTTTTTTTACCTCTTCAAAACTCCAACATTGATTTTTTGTTCCTTTTTTTACCTCTTCAAAACTCCAAATTTTATTTTATTTTTTTTTTACCTCTTCAAAACTCCAAATTTTTTTTTTTTTTTTTTACCTCTTCAAAACTCCAACTTTTTTTTTTTACCTCTTCAAAACTCCAAATTTTTTTATTTTTTTTTTAACCTCTTCAAAACTCCAACTTTTTTTTTTTTTTTTACCTCTTCAAAACTCTACAATTTTTTTTTTTTTTTTTTTTTACCTCTTCAAAACTCCAACTTTTTTTTTATTTTACCTCTTCAAAACTCCAACTTTTTTTTTTTTTTTTTTACCTCTTCAAAACTCCAACATTGATTTTTTGTTCCTTTTTTTACCTCTTCAAAACTCCAACTTTTTTTTTTTTTACCTCTTCAAAACTCAATTTTTTTTTTTTTTTTTTTTACCTCTTCAAAACTCCAACTTTTTTTTTTTTTTTTACCTCTTCAAAACTCCAAATTTTTTTTTTTTTTTTTACCTCTTCAAAACTCCAACTTTTTTTTTTTTTTACCTCTTCAAAACTCCAACTTTTTTTTTTTTTTTTTTTACCTCTTCAAAACTCCAACATTGATTTTTTGTTCCTTTTTTTACCTCTTCAAAACTCCAACTTTTTTTTTTTTTTTTTTTACCTCTTCAAAACTCCAACATTGATTTTTTGTTCCTTTTTTTACCTCTTCAAAACTCAATTTTTTTTTATTTTTTTTTTACCTCTTCAAAACTCCAACATTTTTTTTTTTTACCTCTTCAAAACTCAATTTTTTTTTTTTTTTTTTTTTATCTCTTCAAAACTCCAACATTTTTTTTTTTTACCTCTTCAAAACTCCACAAATTTTTTTATATTTTTTTTACCTCTTCAAAACTCCACAATTTTTTATTTATTTTTTTTTACCTCTTCAAAACTCCAACATTGATTTTTTGTTCCTTTTTTTACCTCTTCAAAACTCCACAATTTTTTTTTTTTTTTTTTTTTACCTCTTCAAAACTCATTTATTTTATTTTTTTTTTACCTCTTCAAAACTCCAACTTTTCTTTTTTTTTTTACCTCTTCAAAACTCCACAATTTTTTTTTTTTTTTTTTTTACCTCTTCAAAACTACAACTTTTTTTTTTTTTTACCTCTTCAAAACTCATTTATTTTATTTTTTTTTTACCTCTTCAAAACTCCAACTTTTCTTTTTTTTTTTACCTCTTCAAAACTCCAACTTTTTTTTTTTTACCTCTTCAAAACTCCAACATTGATTTTTTGTTCCTTTTTTTACCTCTTCAAAACTCCAACTTTTCTTTTTTTTTTTACCTCTTCAAAACTCAATTTTTTTTTTTTTTTTTTTTACCTCTTCAAAACTCCAACATTGATTTTTTGTTCCTTTTTTTACCTCTTCAAAACTCCAAATTTTATTTTATTTTTTTTTACCTCTTCAAAACTCCAAATTTTTTTTTTTTTTTTTTACCTCTTCAAAACTCCAACTTTTTTTTTTTTACCTCTTCAAAACTCCAAATTTTTTTATTTTTTTTTTAACCTCTTCAAAACTCCAACTTTTTTTTTTTTTTTTACCTCTTCAAAACTCTACAATTTTTTTTTTTTTTTTTTTTTACCTCTTCAAAACTCCAACTTTTTTTTTTTTTTTACCTCTTCAAAACTCATTTATTTTATTTTTTTTTTTACCTCTTCAAAACTCCAACTTTTCTTTTTTTTTTTTACCTCTTCAAAACTCCACAATTTTTTTTTTTTTTTTTTTTACCTCTTCAAAACTACAACTTTTTTTTTTTTTTACCTCTTCAAAACTCATTTATTTTATTTTTTTTTTACCTCTTCAAAACTCCAACTTTTCTTTTTTTTTTTTACCTCTTCAAAACTCCAACTTTTTTTTTTTTTACCTCTTCAAAACTCCAACATTGATTTTTTGTTCCTTTTTTTACCTCTTCAAAACTCCAACTTTTCTTTTTTTTTTTACCTCTTCAAAACTCAATTTTTTTTTTTTTTTTTTTTACCTCTTCAAAACTCCAACATTGATTTTTTGTTCCTTTTTTTACCTCTTCAAAACTCCAAATTTTATTTTATTTTTTTTTACCTCTTCAAAACTCCAAATTTTTTTTTTTTTTTTTTACCTCTTCAAAACTCCAACTTTTTTTTTTTTACCTCTTCAAAACTCCAAATTTTTTTATTTTTTTTTTAACCTCTTCAAAACTCCAACTTTTTTTTTTTTTTTTACCTCTTCAAAACTCTACAATTTTTTTTTTTTTTTTTTTTTACCTCTTCAAAACTCCAACTTTTTTTTTATTTTACCTCTTCAAAACTCCAACTTTTTTTTTTTTTTTTTTTACCTCTTCAAAACTCCAACATTGATTTTTTGTTCCTTTTTTTACCTCTTCAAAACTCCAACTTTTTTTTTTTTTACCTCTTCAAAACTCAATTTTTTTTTTTTTTTTTTTTACCTCTTCAAAACTCCAACTTTTTTTTTTTTTTTTACCTCTTCAAAACTCCAAATTTTTTTTTTTTTTTTACCTCTTCAAAACTCCAACTTTTTTTTTTTTTACCTCTTCAAAACTCCAACTTTTTTTTTTTTTTTTTTTACCTCTTCAAAACTCCAACATTGATTTTTTGTTCCTTTTTTTACCTCTTCAAAACTCCAACTTTTTTTTTTTTTTTTTTTACCTCTTCAAAACTCCAACATTGATTTTTTGTTCCTTTTTTTACCTCTTCAAAACTCAATTTTTTTTTATTTTTTTTTTACCTCTTCAAAACTCCAACATTTTTTTTTTTTACCTCTTCAAAACTCAATTTTTTTTTATTTTTTTTTTATCTCTTCAAAACTCCAACATTTTTTTTTTTTACCTCTTCAAAACTCCACAAATTTTTTTATATTTTTTTTACCTCTTCAAAACTCCACAATTTTTTATTTATTTTTTTTACCTCTTCAAAACTCCAACATTGATTTTTTGTTCCTTTTTTTACCTCTTCAAAACTCCACAATTTTTTTTTTTTTTTTTTTTTACCTCTTCAAAACTCATTTATTTTATTTTTTTTTTACCTCTTCAAAACTCCAACTTTTCTTTTTTTTTTTACCTCTTCAAAACTCCACAATTTTTTTTTTTTTTTTTTTTACCTCTTCAAAACTACAACTTTTTTTTTTTTTTACCTCTTCAAAACTCATTTATTTTATTTTTTTTTTACCTCTTCAAAACTCCAACTTTTCTTTTTTTTTTTACCTCTTCAAAACTCCAACTTTTTTTTTTTTACCTCTTCAAAACTCCAACATTGATTTTTTGTTCCTTTTTTTACCTCTTCAAAACTCCAACTTTTCTTTTTTTTTTTACCTCTTCAAAACTCCACAATTTTTTTTTTTTTTTTTTTTTACCTCTTCAAAACTCATTTATTTTATTTTTTTTTTACCTCTTCAAAACTCCAACTTTTCTTTTTTTTTTTACCTCTTCAAAACTCCAACTTTTTTTTTTTTACCTCTTCAAAACTCCAACATTGATTTTTTGTTCCTTTTTTTACCTCTTCAAAACTCCACAATTTTTTTTTATTTTTCTTTTACCTCTTCAAAACTCCACAATTTTCTTTTTTTTTTTTTTTTACCTCTTCAAAACTCCAACATTTTTTTTTTTTTACCTCTTCAAAACTCCAACATTGATTTTTTGTTCCTTTTTTTACCTCTTCAAAACTCCAACTTTTTTTTTTTTTTACCTCTTCAAAACTCAATTTTTTTTAATTTATTTTTTTACCTCTTCAAAACTCCAACATTGATTTTTTGTTCCTTTTTTTACCTCTTCAAAACTCCTAAATTTTTTATTTTTTTTTACCTCTTCAAAACTCCAACTTTTTTTTTTTTTTTACCTCTTCAAAACTCCACAATTTTTTTATTTATTTTTTTTACCTCTTCAATACTCCAAATTTTTTTTTTTTTTACCTCTTCAAAACTCCACAATTTTTTTTATATATATTTTTTACCTCTTCAAAACTCCAACTTTTTTTTTTTTTTTTTTTACCTCTTCAAAACTCCACAATTTTTTTTATTTATTTTTTTTACCTCTTCATACTCCAAATTTTATTTTTTTTTACCTCTTCAAAACTCCACAATTTTTTTTATATATTTTTTTTTACCTCTTCAAAACTCCAACTTTTTTTTTTTTTTTTTTACCTCTTCAAAACTCCACAATTTTTTTTATTTATTTTTTTTACCTCTTCAATACTCCAAATTTTATTTTTTTTTACCTCTTCAAAACTCCACAATTTTTTTTTTTTTTTTTTTTACCTCTTCAAAACTCCATTTTTTTTTTTTTTTACCTCTTCAAAACTCCAACATTGATTTTTTGTTCCTTTTTTTACCTCTTCAAAACTCAATTTTTTTTTTTTTTTTTTTTATCTCTTCAAAACTCCAACATTGATTTTTTGTTCCTTTTTTTACCTCTTCAAAACTCCAAATTTTTTTTTTTTTTTTTTTTACCTCTTCAAAACTCAATTTTTTTTTTTTTTTTTTTTTACCTCTTCAAAACTCCAACATTTTTTTTTTTTACCTCTTCAAATCTCTACAATTTTTTTTTTTTTTTTTTTTTACCTCTTCAAAACTCCAACATTTTTTTTTTTTTTACCTCTTCAAAACTCCAACATTGATTTTTTGTTCCTTTTTTTACCTCTTCAAAACTCCAAATATTTTTTTTTTTTTTTTTTTACCTCTTCAAAACTCTTTTTTTTTTTTTTTTTACCTCTTCAAAACTCCAACTTTTTTTTTTTTTTACCTCTTCAAAACTCCAAATTTTTTTTTTTTTTTTTTACCTCTTCAAAACTCTACAATTTTTTTTTTTTTTTTTTTTACCTCTTCAAAACTCCAACATTGATTTTTTGTTCCTTTTTTTACCTCTTCAAAACTCAATTTTTTTTTTTTTTTTTACCTCTTCAAAACTCCAACTTTTTTTTTTTTTTTACCTCTTCAAAACTCCACAATTTTTTTTTTTTTTTTTTTTACCTCTTCAAAACTCCAACTTTTTTTTTTTTTTACCTCTTCAAAACTCCAACTTTTTTTTTTTTTTACCTCTTCAAAACTCCAACTTTTTTTTTTTTTTTACCTCTTCAAAACTCCAACTTTTTTTTTTTTACCTCTTCAAAACTCCAATTTTTTTTTTTTTTTTTTTAACCTCTTCAAAACTCCAACTTTTTTTTTTTTTTTACCTCTTCAAAACTCTACAATTTTTTTTTTTTTTTTTTTTTTACCTCTTCAAAACTCCAACTTTTTTTTTATTTTACCTCTTCAAAACTCCAACTTTTTTTTTTTTTTTTTTTACCTCTTCAAAACTCCAACATTGATTTTTTGTTCCTTTTTTTACCTCTTCAAAACTCAATTTTTTTTTTTTTTTTTACCTCTTCAAAACTCCTAAATTTTTTTTTTTTTTTACCTCTTCAAAACTCCAACTTTTTTTTTTTTTTTACCTCTTCAAAACTCCAACTTTTTTTTTTTTTTACCTCTTCAAAACTCCAACTTTTTTTTTTTTTTTTTTTACCTCTTCAAAACTCCAACATTGATTTTTTGTTCCTTTTTTTACCTCTTCAAAACTCCAACTTTTTTTTTTTTTACCTCTTCAAAACTCAACTTTTTTTTTTTTTTTTTTTTACCTCTTCAAAACTCCAACATTGATTTTTTGTTCCTTTTTTTACCTCTTCAAAACTCCAAATTTTATTTTATTTTTTTTTATCTCTTCAAAACTCCAAATTTTTTTTTTTTTTTTTACCTCTTCAAAACTCCAACTTTTTTTTTTTTTACCTCTTCAAAACTCCAAATTTTTTTTTTTTTTTTTTAACCTCTTCAAAACTCCAACTTTTTTTTTTTTTTTTACCTCTTCAAAACTCTACAATTTTTTTTTTTTTTTTTTTTTTACCTCTTCAAAACTCCAACTTTTTTTTTATTTTACCTCTTCAAAACTCCAACTTTTTTTTTTTTTTTTTACCTCTTCAAAACTCCAACATTGATTTTTTGTTCCTTTTTTTACCTCTTCAAAACTCCAACTTTTTTTTTTTTTACCTCTTCAAAACTCAATTTTTTTTTTTTTTTTTTACCTCTTCAAAACTCCAACATTGATTTTTTGTTCCTTTTTTTACCTCTTCAAAACTCCAAATTTTATTTTATTTTTTTTTACCTCTTCAAAACTCCAAATTTTTTTTTTTTTTTTTTACCTCTTCAAAACTCCAACTTTTTTTTTTTTACCTCTTCAAAACTCCAAATTTTTTTTTTTTTTTTTTTACCTCTTCAAAACTCTACAATTTTTTTTTTTTTTTTTTTTTACCTCTTCAAAACTCCAACTTTTTTTTTATTTTACCTCTTCAAAACTCCAACTTTTTTTTTTTTTTTTTACCTCTTCAAAACTCCAACATTGATTTTTTGTTCCTTTTTTTACCTATTCAAAACTCCAACTTTTTTTTTTTTTACCTCTTCAAAACTCAATTTTTTTTTTTTTTTTTTTACCTCTTCAAAACTCCAACATTGATTTTTTGTTCCTTTTTTTACCTCTTCAAAACTCCAAATTTTTTTTTTTTTTTTTACCTCTTCAAAACTCCAATTTTTTTTTTTTTTTTTTACCTCTTCAAAACTCCAACTTTTTTTTTTTTTTTTACCTCTTCAAAACTCCAACTTTTTTTTTTTTTTTTACCTCTTCAAAACTCCAACTTTTTTTTTTTTTACCTCTTCAAAACTCCAACTTTTTTTTTTTTTTTTTTTACCTCTTCAAAACTCCAACATTGATTTTTTGTTCCTTTTTTTACCTCTTCAAAACTCCAACTTTTTTTTTTTTTTTTTTTACCTCTTCAAAACTCCAACATTGATTTTTTGTTCCTTTTTTTACCTCTTCAAAACTCCACAATTTTTTTTTTTTTTTTTTTTACCTCTTCAAAACTCCAACATTGATTTTTTGTTCCTTTTTTTACCTCTTCAAAACTCAATTTTTTTTAATTTTTTTTTTACCTCTTCAAAACTCCAACATTTTTTTTTTTTACCTCTTCAAAACTCAATTTTTTTTTTTTTTTTTTTATCTCTTCAAAACTCCAACATTTTTTTTTTTTACCTCTTCAAAACTCCACAATTTTTTTTATATTTTTTTTACCTCTTCAAAACTCCACAATTTTTTATTTATTTTTTTTACCTCTTCAAAACTCCAACATTGATTTTTTGTTCCTTTTTTTACCTCTTCAAAACTCCACAATTTTTTTTTTTTTTTTTTTTTACCTCTTCAAAACTCATTTATTTTATTTTTTTTTTACCTCTTCAAAACTCCAACTTTTCTTTTTTTTTTTACCTCTTCAAAACTCCACAATTTTTTTTTTTTTTTTTTTTTACCTCTTCAAAACTCCAACTTTTTTTTTTTTTTTTTTACCTCTTCAAAACTCCAACTTTTTTTTTTTTACCTCTTCAAAACTCCAACATTGATTTTTTGTTCCTTTTTTTACCTCTTCAAAACTCCACAATTTTTTTTTATTTTTCTTTTACCTCTTCAAAACTCCACAATTTTTTTTTTTTATTTTTTTTACCTCTTCAAAACTCCAACATTTTTTTTTTTTTTACCTCTTCAAAACTCCAACATTGATTTTTTGTTCCTTTTTTTACCTCTTCAAAACTCCAACTTTTTTTTTCTTTTTACCTCTTCAAAACTCAATTTTTTTTTATTTTTTTTTTTACCTCTTCAAAACTCCAACATTGATTTTTTGTTCCTTTTTTTACCTCTTCAAAACTCCTAAATTTTTTATTTTTTTTTACCTCTTCAAAACTCCAACATTGATTTTTTGTTCCTTTTTTTACCTCTTCAAAACTCCACAATTTTTTTTTATTTTTCTTTTACCTCTTCAAAACTCCACAATTTTTTTTTTTTTTTTTTTTTACCTCTTCAAAACTCCAACATTTTTTTTTTTTTTACCTCTTCAAAACTCCAACATTGATTTTTTGTTCCTTTTTTTACCTCTTCAAAACTCCAACTTTTTTTTTCTTTTTACCTCTTCAAAACTCAATTTTTTTTAATTTTTTTTTTTACCTCTTCAAAACTCCAACATTGATTTTTTGTTCCTTTTTTTACCTCTTCAAAACTCCTAAATTTTTTATTTTTTTTTACCTCTTCAAAACTCCACAATTTTTTTTATTTATTTTTTTTACCTCTTCAATACTCCAAATTTTATTTTTTTTACCTCTTCAAAACTCCACAATTTTTTTTATATATTTTTTTTACCTCTTCAAAACTCCAACTTTTTTTTTTTTTTTTTTTACCTCTTCAAAACTCCACAATTTTTTTTATATATTTTTTTTTACCTCTTCAAAACTCCAACTTTTTTTTTTTTTTTTTTTACCTCTTCAAAACTCCACAATTTTTTTTATTTATTTTTTTTACCTCTTCAATACTCCAAATTTTATTTTTTTTTACCTCTTCAAAACTCCACAATTTTTTTTTTTTTTTTTTTTACCTCTTCAAAACTCCATTTTTTTTTTTTTTTACCTCTTCAAAACTCCAACATTGATTTTTTGTTCCTTTTTTTACCTCTTCAAAACTCAATTTTTTTTTTTTTTTTTTTTTATCTCTTCAAAACTCCAACATTGATTTTTTGTTCCTTTTTTTACCTCTTCAAAACTCCAAATTTTTTTTTTTTTTTTTTTTTACCTCTTCAAAACTCAATTTTTTTTTTTTTTTTTTTTTACCTCTTCAAAACTCCATTTTTTTTTTTTTTACCTCTTCAAAACTCCAACATTGATTTTTTGTTCCTTTTTTTACCTCTTCAAAACTCCACATTTTTTTTTATTTTTTTTTTTTACCTCTTCAAAACTCCAACTTTTTTATTTTTTTTTACCTCTTCAAAACTCCAAATTTTTTTATTTTTTTTTTAACCTCTTCAAAACTCCAACTTTTTTTTTTTTTTTTACCTCTTCAAAACTCTACAATTTTTTTTTTTTTTTTTTTTTTACCTCTTCAAAACTCCAACTTTTTTTTTATTTTACCTCTTCAAAACTCCAACTTTTTTTTTTTTTTTTTACCTCTTCAAAACTCCAACATTGATTTTTTGTTCCTTTTTTTACCTCTTCAAAACTCCAACTTTTTTTTTTTTTACCTCTTCAAAACTCAATTTTTTTTTTTTTTTTTTTACCTCTTCAAAACTCCAACATTGATTTTTTGTTCCTTTTTTTACCTCTTCAAAACTCCAAATTTTATTTTATTTTTTTTTACCTCTTCAAAACTCTACAATTTTTTTTTTTTTTTTTTTTTTACCTCTTCAAAACTCCAACTTTTTTTTTATTTTACCTCTTCAAAACTCCAACTTTTTTTTTTTTTTTTTACCTCTTCAAAACTCCAACATTGATTTTTTGTTCCTTTTTTTACCTCTTCAAAACTCCAACTTTTTTTTTTTTTACCTCTTCAAAACTCAATTTTTTTTTTTTTTTTTTTTACCTCTTCAAAACTCCAACATTGATTTTTTGTTCCTTTTTTTACCTCTTCAAAACTCCAAATTTTTTTTTTTTTTTTTACCTCTTCAAAACTCCAACTTTTTTTTTTTTTACCTCTTCAAAACTCCAAATTTTTTTATTTTTTTTTTAACCTCTTCAAAACTCCAACTTTTTTTTTTTTTTTTACCTCTTCAAAACTCTACAATTTTTTTTATTTTTTTTTTTTACCTCTTCAAAACTCCAACTTTTTTTTTATTTTACCTCTTCAAAACTCCAACTTTTTTTTTTTTTTTTTACCTCTTCAAAACTCCAACATTGATTTTTTGTTCCTTTTTTTACCTCTTCAAAACTCCATCTTTTTTTTTTTTTACCTCTTCAAAACTCAATTTTTTTTTTTTTTTTTTTACCTCTTCAAAACTCCAACATTGATTTTTTGTTCCTTTTTTTACCTCTTCAAAACTCCAAATTTTTTTTTTTTTTTTACCTCTTCAAAACTCCAATTTTTTTTTACCTCTTCAAAACTCCAACTTTTTTTTTTTTTTTTACCTCTTCAAAACTCCAACTTTTTTTTTTTTTTTTACCTCTTCAAAACTCAATTTTTTTTTTTTTTTTTTTACCTCTTCAAAACTCCAACATTGATTTTTTGTTCCTTTTTTTACCTCTTCAAAACTCCAAATTTTATTTTATTTTTTTTTACCTCTTCAAAACTCCAAATTTTTTTTTTTTTTTTTACCTCTTCAAAACTCCAATTTTTTTTTTTTTTACCTCTTCAAAACTCCAAATTTTTTTATTTTTTTTTTAACCTCTTCAAAACTCCAACTTTTTTTTTTTTTTTACCTCTTCAAAACTCTACAATTTTTTTTTTTTTTTTTTTTTACCTCTTCAAAACTCCAACTTTTTTTTTATTTTACCTCTTCAAAACTCCAACTTTTTTTTTTTTTTTTTTACCTCTTCAAAACTCCAACATTGATTTTTTGTTCCTTTTTTTACCTCTTCAAAACTCCAACTTTTTTTTTTTTTACCTCTTCAAAACTCAATTTTTTTTTTTTTTTTTTTTACCTCTTCAAAACTCCAACATTGATTTTTTGTTCCTTTTTTTACCTCTTCAAAACTCCAATTTTTTTTTTTTTTTTTACCTCTTCAAAACTCCAATTTTTTTTTTTTTTTTTTACCTCTTCAAAACTCCAACTTTTTTTTTTTTTTTTACCTCTTCAAAACTCCAACTTTTTTTTTTTTTTTTACCTCTTCAAAACTCCAAATTTTTTTTTTTTTTTTACCTCTTCAAAACTCCAACTTTTTTTTTTTTACCTCTTCAAAACTCCAACTTTTTTTTTTTTTTTTTACCTCTTCAAAACTCCAACATTGATTTTTTGTTCCTTTTTTTACCTCTTCAAAACTCCAACTTTTTTTTTTTTTTTTTTACCTCTTCAAAACTCCAACATTGATTTTTTGTTCCTTTTTTTACCTCTTCAAAACTCAATTTTTTTTTATTTTTTTTTTACCTCTTCAAAACTCAATTTTTTTTTTTTTTTTTTATCTCTTCAAAACTCCAACATTTTTTTTTTTACCTCTTCAAAACTCCACAAATTTTTTTATATTTTTTTTACCTCTTCAAAACTCCACAATTTTTATTTATTTTTTTTACCTCTTCAAAACTCCAACATTGATTTTTTGTTCCTTTTTTTACCTCTTCAAAACTCCACAATTTTTTTTTTTTTTTTTTTTACCTCTTCAAAACTCATTTATTTTATTTTTTTTTACCTCTTCAAAACTCCAACTTTTCTTTTTTTTTTACCTCTTCAAAACTCCACAATTTTTTTTTTTTTTTTTTTACCTCTTCAAAACTACAACTTTTTTTTTTTTTACCTCTTCAAAACTCCAACTTTTTTTTTTTTTTTTTACCTCTTCAAAACTCCAACTTTTTTTTTTTTACCTCTTCAAAACTCCAACATTGATTTTTTGTTCCTTTTTTTTACCTCTTCAAAACTCCACAATTTTTTTTTATTTTTCTTTTACCTCTTCAAAACTCCACAATTTTTTTTTTTTTTTTTTTTACCTCTTCAAAACTCCAACATTTTTTTTTTTTTACCTCTTCAAAACTCCAACATTGATTTTTTGTTCCTTTTTTTACCTCTTCAAAACTCCAACTTTTTTTTTTTTTTTACCTCTTCAAAACTCAATTTTTTTTTATTTATTTTTTTACCTCTTCAAAACTCCAACATTGATTTTTTGTTCCTTTTTTTACCTCTTCAAAACTCCTAAATTTTTTATTTTTTTTTTACCTCTTCAAAACTCCAACTTTTTTTTTTTTTTTACCTCTTCAAAACTCCACAATTTTTTTTATTTATTTTTTTTACCTCTTCAATACTCCAATTTTTTTTTTTTTTACCTCTTCAAAACTCCACAATTTTTTTTATATATTTTTTTTACCTCTTCAAAACTCAACTTTTTTTTTTTTTTTTTTACCTCTTCAAAACTCCACAATTTTTTTTTTTTTTTTTTTTTACCTCTTCATACTCCAAATTTTTTTTTTTTTTTACCTCTTCAAAACTCCACAATTTTTTTTATATATTTTTTTTTACCTCTTCAAAACTCCAACTTTTTTTTTTTTTTTTTTTACCTCTTCAAAACTCCACAATTTTTTTTATTTTTTTTTTTTACCTCTTCAAAACTCCAACATTGATTTTTTGTTCCTTTTTTTACCTCTTCAAAACTCAATTTTTTTTTTTTTTTTTTTACCTCTTCAAAACTCCAACATTGATTTTTTGTTCCTTTTTTTACCTCTTCAAAACTCCAAATATTTTTTTTTTTTTTTTTTACCTCTTCAAAACTCTTTTTTTTTTTTTTTTACCTCTTCAAAACTCCAACTTTTTTTTTTTTTTACCTCTTCAAAACTCCAAATTTTTTTTTTTTTTTTTTACCTCTTCAAAACTCTACAATTTTTTTTTTTTTTTTTTTTTACCTCTTCAAAACTCCAACTTTTTTTTTTTTTACCTCTTCAAAACTCCAACTTTTTTTTTTTTTTTTTTACCTCTTCAAAACTCCAACATTGATTTTTTGTTCCTTTTTTTACCTCTTCAAAACTCAATTTTTTTTTTTTTTTTTACCTCTTCAAAACTCCAACTTTTTTTTTTTTTTACCTCTTCAAAACTCCAACTTTTTTTTTTTTTTACCTCTTCAAAACTCCAACTTTTTTTTTTTTTTACCTCTTCAAAACTCCAACATTGATTTTTTGTTCCTTTTTTTACCTCTTCAAAACTCAATTTTTTTTTTTTTTTTACCTCTTCAAAACTCCAACTTTTTTTTTTTTTTACCTCTTCAAAACTCCAACTTTTTTTTTTTTTTACCTCTTCAAAACTCCAACTTTTTTTTTTTTTTACCTCTTCAAAACTCCAACTTTTTTTTTTTTACCTCTTCAAAACTCCAAATTTTTTTTTTTTTTTTTTAACCTCTTCAAAACTCCAACTTTTTTTTTTTTTTTACCTCTTCAAAACTCTACAATTTTTTTTTTTTTTTTTTTTTACCTCTTCAAAACTCCAACTTTTTTTTTATTTTACCTCTTCAAAACTCCAACTTTTTTTTTTTTTTTTTTTACCTCTTCAAAACTCCAACATTGATTTTTTGTTCCTTTTTTTACCTCTTCAAAACTCAATTTTTTTTTATTTTTTTACCTCTTCAAAACTCCTAAATTTTTTTTTTTTTTTTACCTCTTCAAAACTCCAACTTTTTTTTTTTTTTTACCTCTTCAAAACTCCAACTTTTTTTTTTTTTTACCTCTTCAAAACTCCAACTTTTTTTTTTTTTTTTTTTACCTCTTCAAAACTCCAACATTGATTTTTTGTTCCTTTTTTTACCTCTTCAAAACTCCAACTTTTTTTTTTTTTACCTCTTCAAAACTCAATTTTTTTTTTTTTTTTTTTTACCTCTTCAAAACTCCAACATTGATTTTTTGTTCCTTTTTTTACCTCTTCAAAACTCCAAATTTTATTTTATTTTTTTTTATCTCTTCAAAACTCCAAATTTTTTTTTTTTTTTTTTACCTCTTCAAAACTCCAACTTTTTTTTTTTTTACCTCTTCAAAACTCCAAATTTTTTTATTTTTTTTTTAACCTCTTCAAAACTCCAACTTTTTTTTTTTTTTTTACCTCTTCAAAACTCTACAATTTTTTTTTTTTTTTTTTTTTACCTCTTCAAAACTCCAACTTTTTTTTTATTTTACCTCTTCAAAACTCCAACTTTTTTTTTTTTTTTTTTACCTCTTCAAAACTCCAACATTGATTTTTTGTTCCTTTTTATACCTCTTCAAAACTCCAACTTTTTTTTTTTTTACCTCTTCAAAACTCAATTTTTTTTTTTTTTTTTTTACCTCTTCAAAACTCCAACATTGATTTTTTGTTCCTTTTTTTACCTCTTCAAAACTCCAAATTTTATTTTATTTTTTTTTACCTCTTCAAAACTCCAACTTTTTTTTTTTTACCTCTTCAAAACTCCAAATTTTTTTATTTTTTTTTTAACCTCTTCAAAACTCCAACTTTTTTTTTTTTTTTTTACCTCTTCAAAACTCCAACTTTTTTTTTATTTTACCTCTTCAAAACTCCAACTTTTTTTTTTTTTTTTTTACCTCTTCAAAACTCCAACATTGATTTTTTGTTCCTTTTTTTACCTCTTCAAAACTCCAACTTTTTTTTTTTTTACCTCTTCAAAACTCAATTTTTTTTTTTTTTTTTTTTACCTCTTCAAAACTCCAACATTGATTTTTTGTTCCTTTTTTTACCTCTTCAAAACTCCAAATTTTTTTTTTTTTTTTACCTCTTCAAAACTCCAATTTTTTTTATTTTTTTTTACCTCTTCAAAACTCCAACTTTTTTTTTTTTTTTTTACCTCTTCAAAACTCCAACTTTTTTTTTTTTTTTTACCTCTTCAAAACTCCAAATTTTTTTTTTTTTTTTACCTCTTCAAAACTCCAACTTTTTTTTTTTTTACCTCTTCAAAACTCCAACTTTTTTTTTTTTTTTTTTTACCTCTTCAAAACTCCAACATTGATTTTTTCTTCCTTTTTTTACCTCTTCAAAACTCCAACTTTTTTTTTTTTTTTTTTTACCTCTTCAAAACTCCAACATTGATTTTTTGTTCCTTTTTTTACCTCTTCAAAACTCCACAATTTTTTTTTTTTTTTTTTTTACCTCTTCAAAACTCCAACATTGATTTTTTGTTCCTTTTTTTACCTCTTCAAAACTCAATTTTTTTTAATTTTTTTTTTACCTCTTCAAAACTCCAACATTTTTTTTTTTACCTCTTCAAAACTCAATTTTTTTTTTTTTTTTTTTATCTCTTCAAAACTCCAACATTTTTTTTTTTTTACCTCTTCAAAACTCCACAAATTTTTTTATATTTTTTTTACCTCTTCAAAACTCCACAATTTTTTATTTATTTTTTTTACCTCTTCAAAACTCCAACATTGATTTTTTGTTCCTTTTTTTACCTCTTCAAAACTCCACAATTTTTTTTTTTTTTTTTTTTTACCTCTTCAAAACTCATTTATTTTATTTTTTTTTTACCTCTTCAAAACTCCAACTTTTCTTTTTTTTTTTACCTCTTCAAAACTCCACAATTTTTTTTTTTTTTTTTTTTTTACCTCTTCAAAACTCCACAATTTTTTTTTTTTTTTTTTTTACCTCTTCAAAACTACAACTTTTTTTTTTTTTTACCTCTTCAAAACTCCAACTTTTTTTTTTTTTTTTTTACCTCTTCAAAACTCCAACTTTTTTTTTTTTACCTCTTCAAAACTCCAACATTGATTTTTTGTTCCTTTTTTTACCTCTTCAAAACTCCACAATTTTTTTTTATTTTTCTTTTACCTCTTCAAAACTCCACAATTTTTTTTTTATTTTTTTTTTACCTCTTCAAAACTCCAACATTTTTTTTTTTTTTACCTCTTCAAAACTCCAACATTGATTTTTTGTTCCTTTTTTTACCTCTTCAAAACTCCAACTTTTTTTTTCTTTTTACCTCTTCAAAACTCAATTTTTTTTTATTTTTTTTTTTATCTCTTCAAAACTCCAACATTGATTTTTTGTTCCTTTTTTTACCTCTTCAAAACTCCAAATTTTTTTTTTTTTTTTTTTTTACCTCTTCAAAACTCAATTTTTTTTTATTTTTTTTTTACCTCTTCAAAACTCCAACATTGATTTTTTGTTCCTTTTTTTACCTCTTCAAAACTCCTAAATTTTTTGTTTTTTTTTTACCTCTTCAAAACTCCAACATTGATTTTTTGTTCCTTTTTTTACCTCTTCAAAACTCCACAATTTTTTTTTATTTTTCTTTTACCTCTTCAAAACTCCACAATTTTTTTTTTTTTTTTTTTTACCTCTTCAAAACTCCAACATTTTTTTTTTTTTTACCTCTTCAAAACTCCAACATTGATTTTTTGTTCCTTTTTTTACCTCTTCAAAACTCCAACTTTTTTTTTCTTTTTACCTCTTCAAAACTCAAATTTTTTTTATTTTTTTTTTTACCTCTTCAAAACTCCTAAATTTTTTATTTTTTTTTACCTCTTCAAAACTCCACAATTTTTTTTATTTATTTTTTTTACCTCTTCAATACTCCAAATTTTATTTTTTTTTACCTCTTCAAAACTCCACAATTGTTTTTATATATTTTTTTTACCTCTTCAAAACTCCAACTTTTTTTTTTTTTTTTTTTACCTCTTCAAAACTCCACAATTTTTTTTATTTATTTTTTTTACCTCTTCAATACTCCAAATTTTTTTTTTTTTTACCTCTTCAAAACTCCACAATTTTTTTTATATATTTTTTTTTACCTCTTCAAAACTCCAACTTTTTTTTTTTTTTTTTTACCTCTTCAAAACTCCACAATTTTTTTTATTTATTTTTTTTACCTCTTCAATACTCCAAATTTTATTTTTTTTTTACCTCTTCAAAACTCCACAATTTTTTTTTTTTTTTTTTTTTACCTCTTCAAAACTCCATTTTTTTTTTTTTTTACCTCTTCAAAACTCCAACATTGATTTTTTGTTCCTTTTTTTACCTCTTCAAAACTCAATTTTTTTTTATTTTTTTTTTTATCTCTTCAAAACTCCAACATTGATTTTTTGTTCCTTTTTTTACCTCTTCAAAACTCCAAATTTTTTTTTTTTTTTTTTTTACCTCTTCAAAACTCAATTTTTTTTTTTTTTTTTTTTTACCTCTTCAAAACTCCAACATTTTTTTTTTTTACCTCTTCAAATCTCTACAATTTTTTTTTTTTTTTTTTTTACCTCTTCAAAACTCCAACATTTTTTTTTTTTTACCTCTTCAAAACTCCAACATTGATTTTTTGTTCCTTTTTTTACCTCTTCAAAACTCCACATTTTTTTTTATTTTTTTTAATACCTCTTCAAAACTCCAACTTTTTTATTTTTTTTTACCTCTTCAAAACTCTACAATTTTATTTATTTATTTTTTTACCTCTTCAAAACTCCAACATTGATTTTTTGTTCCTTTTTTTACCTCTTCAAAACTCCAAATATTTTTTTTTTTTTTTTTTAATACCTCTTCAAAACTCCAACTTTTTTATTTTTTTTTACCTCTTCAAAACTCTACAATTTTATTTATTTATTTTTTTTACCTCTTCAATACTCCAAATTTTATTTTTTTTTACCTCTTCAAAACTCCACAATTTTTTTTTTTTTTTTTTTTACCTCTTCAAAACTCCATTTTTTTTTTTTTTTACCTCTTCAAAACTCCAACATTGATTTTTTGTTCCTTTTTTTACCTCTTCAAAACTCCAAATATTTTTTTTTTTTTTTTTTTACCTCTTCAAAACTCTTTTTTTTTTTTTTTACCTCTTCAAAACTCCAACTTTTTTTTTTTTTTACCTCTTCAAAACTCCAACTTTTTTTTTTTTACCTCTTCAAAACTCCAACATTGATTTTTTGTTCCTTTTTTTACCTCTTCAAAACTCCACAATTTTTTTTTATTTTTTTTTTACCTCTTCAAAACTCCAACTTTTTTTTTTTTTTTACCTCTTCAAAACTCCAACATTTTTATTTTTTTTTACCTCTTCAAAACTCTACAATTTTTTTTTTTTTTTTTTACCTCTTCAAAACTCCAACATTTTTTTTTTTTTTACCTCTTCAAAACTCCAACATTGATTTTTTGTTCCTTTTTTTACCTCTTCAAAACTCCAACTTTTTTTTTTTTTTTACCTCTTCAAAACTCAATTTTTTTTTATTTTTTTTTTTACCTCTTCAAAACTCCAACATTGATTTTTTGTTCCTTTTTTTACCTCTTCAAAACTCCTAAATTTTTTATTTTTTTTTACCTCTTCAAAACTCCACATTTTTTTTATTTATTTTTTTTACCTCTTCAATACTCCAAATTTTTTTTTTTTTTACCTCTTCAAAACTCCAACATTGATTTTTTGTTCCTTTTTTTACCTCTTCAAAACTCCTAATTTTTTTTTTTTTTTTTACCTCTTCAAAACTCCACATTTTTTTTATTTATTTTTTTTACCTCTTCAATACTCCAAATTTTTTTTTTTTTTACCTCTTCAAAACTCCACATTTTTTTTATATATTTTTTTTACCTCTTCAAAACTCCAACTTTTTTTTTTTTTTTTTTTTACCTCTTCAAAACTCCACAATTTTTTTTATTTATTTTTTTTACCTCTTCAATACTCCAAATTTTATTTTTTTTTACCTCTTCAAAACTCCACAATTTTTTTTATATATTTTTTTTACCTCTTCAAAACTCCAACTTTTTTTTTTTTTTTTTTTTACCTCTTCAAAACTCCACAATTTTTTTTATTTATTTTTTTTACCTCTTCAATACTCCAAATTTTTTTTTTTTTACCTCTTCAAAACTCCACAATTTTTTTTTTTTTTTTTTTACCTCTTCAAAACTCCAACATTTTTTTTTTTTTTTTACCTCTTCAAAACTCCAACATTGATTTTTTGTTCCTTTTTTTACCTCTTCAAAACTGATTTTTTTTTAATTTTTTTTTTATCTCTTCAAAACTCCAACATTGATTTTTTGTTCCTTTTTTTACCTCTTCAAAACTCCAAATTTTTTTTTTTTTTTTTTTTTACCTCTTCAAAACTCAATTTTTTTTTTTTTTTTTTTTTACCTCTTCAAAACTCCAACATTTTTTTTTTTTTACCTCTTCAAATCTCTACAATTTTTTTTTTTTTTTTTTTTTACCTCTTCAAAACTCCAACATTTTTTTTTTTTTTTACCTCTTCAAAACTCCAACATTGATTTTTTGTTCCTTTTTTTACCTCTTCAAAACTCCACATTTTTTTTTATTTTTTTTTTTTACCTCTTCAAAACTCCAACTTTTTATTTTTTTTTACCTCTTCAAAACTCTACAATTTTTTTTTTTTTTTTTTACCTCTTCAAAACTCCATTTTTTTTTTTTTACCTCTTCAAAACTCCAACATTGATTTTTTGTTCCTTTTTTTACCTCTTCAAAACTCCAACTTTTTTTTTTTTTTTACCTCTTCAAAACTCCAACATTGATTTTTTGTTCCTTTTTTTACCTCTTCAAAACTCAATTTTTTTTAAAAATTTTTTTTACCTCTTCAAAACTCCAAATATTTTTTTTTTTTTTTTTTACCTCTTCAAAACTCAATTTTTTTTTTTTTTTACCTCTTCAAAACTCCAACTTTTTTTTTTTTTTTACCTCTTCAAAACTCCACAATTTTTTTTTTTTTTACCTCTTCAAAACTCCAACTTTTTTTTTTTTTACCTCTTCAAAACTCCAAATTTTTTTATTTTTTTTTTAACCTCTTCAAAACTCCAACTTTTTTTTTTTTTTTTACCTCTTCAAAACTCTACAATTTTTTTTTTTTTTTTTTTTTTACCTCTTCAAAACTCCAACTTTTTTTTTATTTTACCTCTTCAAAACTCCAACTTTTTTTTTTTTTTTTTTACCTCTTCAAAACTCCAACATTGATTTTTTGTTCCTTTTTTTACCTCTTCAAAACTCCAACTTTTTTTTTTTTTACCTCTTCAAAACTCAATTTTTTTTTTTTTTTTTTTTACCTCTTCAAAACTCCAACATTGATTTTTTGTTCCTTTTTTTACCTCTTCAAAACTCCAACTTTATTTTTTTTTTACCTCTTCAAAACTCCAACTTTTTTTTTATTTTACCTCTTCAAAACTCCAACTTTTTTTTTTTTTTTTTTACCTCTTCAAAACTCCAACATTGATTTTTTGTTCCTTTTTTTACCTCTTCAAAACTCCAACTTTTTTTTTTTTTACCTCTTCAAAACTCAATTTTTTTAATTTTTTTTTTACCTCTTCAAAACTCCAACATTGATTTTTTGTTCCTTTTTTTACCTCTTCAAAACTCCAAATTTTATTTTATTTTTTTTACCTCTTCAAAACTCAATTTTTTTTTTTTTTTTTGCCTCTTCAAAACTCCAACTTTTTTTTTTTTTACCTCTTCAAAACTCAATTTTTTTTTTTTTTTTTTTTACCTCTTCAAAACTCCAACATTGATTTTTTGTTCCTTTTTTTACCTCTTCAAAACTCCAACTTTTTTTTTTTTTTTACCTCTTCAAAACTCCAATTTTTTTTTTTTTTTTTACCTCTTCAAAACTCCAACTTTTTTTTTTTTTTTTACCTCTTCAAAACTCCAACTTTTTTTTTTTTTTTTACCTCTTCAAAACTCCAAATTTTTTTTTTTTTTTACCTCTTCAAAACTCCAACTTTTTTTTTTTTTACCTCTTCAAAACTCCAACTTTTTTTTTTTTTTTTTTTCCTCTTCAAAACTCCAACATTTTTTTTTTTTTTTACCTCTTCAAAACTCCAACATTGATTTTTTGTTCCTTTTTTTACCTCTTCAAAACTCCACATTTTTTTTTTTTTTTTTTTTTTACCTCTTCAAAACTCCAACTTTTTATTTTTTTTTACCTCTTCAAAACTCTACAATTTTTTTTTTTTTTTTTTTACCTCTTCAAAACTCCATTTTTTTTTTTTTTACCTCTTCAAAACTCCAACATTGATTTTTTGTTCCTTTTTTTACCTCTTCAAAACTCCAACTTTTTTTTTTTTTTTACCTCTTCAAAACTCCAACATTGATTTTTTGTTCCTTTTTTTACCTCTTCAAATCTCTACAATTTTTTTTTTTTTTTTTTTTTTACCTCTTCAAAACTCCAACATTTTTTTTTTTTTTTACCTCTTCAAAACTCCAACATTGATTTTTTGTTCCTTTTTTTACCTCTTCAAAACTCCACATTTTTTTTTATTTTTTTTTTTTTACCTCTTCAAAACTCCAACTTTTTATTTTTTTTTACCTCTTCAAAACTCTACAATTTTTTTTTTTTTTTTTTTACCTCTTCAAAACTCCATCATTTTTTTTTTTTTTACCTCTTCAAAACTCCAACATTGATTTTTTGTTCCTTTTTTTACCTCTTCAAAACTCCAACTTTTTTTTTTTTTTTACCTCTTCAAAACTCCAACATTGATTTTTTGTTCCTTTTTTTACCTCTTCAAAACTCAATTTTTTTTTAATTTTTTTTTACCTCTTCAAAACTCCAACATTGATTTTTTGTTCCTTTTTTTACCTCTTCAAAACTCCAATATTTTTTTTTTTTTTTTTTTACCTCTTCAAAACTCAATTTTTTTTTTTTTTTTTTACCTCTTCAAAACTCCAACTTTTTTTTTTTTTTACCTCTTCAAAACTCCACAATTTTTTTTTTTTTTTTTTTTTTTACCTCTTCAAAACTCCAATTTTTTTTTTTTTACCTCTTCAAAACTCCAACTTTATTTTTTTTTTTTACCTCTTCAAAACTCAATTTTTTTTTTTTTTTTTTTTACCTCTTCAAAACTCCAACATTGATTTTTTGTTCCTTTTTTTACCTCTTCAAAACTCCAAATTTTATTTTATTTTTTTTTACCTCTTCAAAACTCCAAATTTTTTTTTTTTTTTTTTACCTCTTCAAAACTCCAACTTTTTTTTTTTTTACCTCTTCAAAACTCCAAATTTTTTTATTTTTTTTTTAACCTCTTCAAAACTCCAACTTTTTTTTTTTTTTTTACCTCTTCAAAACTCTACAATTTTTTTTTTTTTTTTTTTTTTACCTCTTCAAAACTCCAACATTGATTTTTTGTTCCTTTTTTTACCTCTTCAAAACTCCAACTTTTTTTTTTTTTACCTCTTCAAAACTCAATTTTTTTTTATTTTTTTTTTACCTCTTCAAAACTCCAACATTGATATTTTGTTCCTTTTTTTACCTCTTCAAAACTCCAAATTTTATTTTATTTTTTTTTACCTCTTCAAAACTCCAAATTTTTTTTTTTTTTTTTACCTCTTCAAAACTCCAACTTTTTTTTTTTTTACCTCTTCAAAACTCAATTTTTTTTTTTTTTTTTTTACCTCTTCAAAACTCCAACATTTTTTTTTTTTTTTACCTCTTCAAAACTCCAACATTGATTTTTTGTTCCTTTTTTTACCTCTTCAAAACTCCACATTTTTTTTTATTTTTTTTTTTTACCTCTTCAAAACTCCAACTTTTTATTTTTTTTTACCTCTTCAAAACTCTACAATTTTTTTTTTTTTTTTTTTACCTCTTCAAAACTCCATTTTTTTTTTTTTTACCTCTTCAAAACTCCAACATTGATTTTTTGTTCCTTTTTTTACCTCTTCAAAACTCCAACTTTTTTTTTTTTTTTACCTCTTCAAAACTCCAACATTGATTTTTTGTTCCTTTTTTTACCTCTTCAAAACTCAATTTTTTTTTAATTTTTTTTTTACCTCTTCAAAACTCCAACATTGATTTTTTGTTCCTTTTTTTACCTCTTCAAAACTCCAATATTTTTTTTTTTTTTTTTTACCTCTTCAAAACTCAATTTTTTTTTTTTTTTTTACCTCTTCAAAACTCCAACTTTTTTTTTTTTTTACCTCTTCAAAACTCCACAATTTTTTTTTTTTTTTTTTTTTTTACCTCTTCAAAACTCCAACTTTATTTTTTTTTTTTACCTCTTCAAAACTCAATTTTTTTTTATTTTTTTTTTACCTCTTCAAAACTCCAACATTGATTTTTTGTTCCTTTTTTTACCTCTTCAAAACTCCAAATTTTATTTTATTTTTTTTTACCTCTTCAAAACTCCAAATTTTTTTTTTTTTTTTTTACCTCTTCAAAACTCCAACTTTTTTTTTTTTTACCTCTTCAAAACTCCAAATTTTTTTATTTTTTTTTTAACCTCTTCAAAACTCCAACTTTTTTTTTTTTTTTTACCTCTTCAAAACTCTACAATTTTTTTTTTTTTTTTTTTTTTACCTCTTCAAAACTCCAACTTTTTTTTTATTTTACCTCTTCAAAACTCCAACTTTTTTTTTTTTTTTTTTACCTCTTCAAAACTCCAACATTGATTTTTTGTTCCTTTTTTTACCTCTTCAAAACTCCAACTTTTTTTTTTTTTACCTCTTCAAAACTCAATTTTTTTTTATTTTTTTTTTACCTCTTCAAAACTCCAACATTGATTTTTTGTTCCTTTTTTTACCTCTTCAAAACTCCAAATTTTATTTTATTTTTTTTTACCTCTTCAAAACTCCAAATTTTTTTTTTTTTTTTTACCTCTTCAAAACTCCAACTTTTTTTTTTTTTACCTCTTCAAAACTCCAAATTTTTTTTATTTTTTTTTTAACCTCTTCAAAACTCCAACTTTTTTTTTTTTTTTTACCTCTTCAAAACTCCAACATTGATTTTTTGTTCCTTTTTTTACCTCTTCAAAACTCCAATATTTTTTTTTTTTTTTTTTTACCTCTTCAAAACTCAATTTTTTTTTATTTTTTTTTTACCTCTTCAAAACTCCAACATTGATATTTTGTTCCTTTTTTTACCTCTTCAAAACTCCAAATTTTATTTTATTTTTTTTTACCTCTTCAAAACTCCAAATTTTTTTTTTTTTTTTTACCTCTTCAAAACTCCAACTTTTTTTTTTTTTTACCTCTTCAAAACTCAATTTTTTTTTTTTTTTTTTTTACCTCTTCAAAACTCCAACATTTTTTTTTTTTTTTACCTCTTCAAAACTCCAACATTGATTTTTTGTTCCTTTTTTTACCTCTTCAAAACTCCACATTTTTTTTTATTTTTTTTTTTTACCTCTTCAAAACTCCAACTTTTTATTTTTTTTTACCTCTTCAAAACTCTACAATTTTTTTTTTTTTTTTTTACCTCTTCAAAACTCCATTTTTTTTTTTTTTACCTCTTCAAAACTCCAACATTGATTTTTTGTTCCTTTTTTTACCTCTTCAAAACTCCAACTTTTTTTTTTTTTTTACCTCTTCAAAACTCCAACATTGATTTTTTGTTCCTTTTTTTACCTCTTCAAAACTCAATTTTTTTTTAATTTTTTTTTTACCTCTTCAAAACTCCAACATTGATTTTTTGTTCCTTTTTTTACCTCTTCAAAACTCCAATATTTTTTTTTTTTTTTTTTTACCTCTTCAAAACTCAATTTTTTTTTTTTTTTTTACCTCTTCAAAACTCCAACTTTTTTTTTTTTTTACCTCTTCAAAACTCCACAATTTTTTTTTTTTTTTTTTTTTTTACCTCTTCAAAACTCCAACTTTTTTTTTTTTTACCTCTTCAAAACTCCAACTTTATTTTTTTTTTTTACCTCTTCAAAACTCAATTTTTTTTTTTTTTTTTTTTACCTCTTCAAAACTCCAACATTGATTTTTTGTTCCTTTTTTTACCTCTTCAAAACTCCAAATTTTATTTTATTTTTTTTTACCTCTTCAAAACTCCAAATTTTTTTTTTTTTTTTTTACCTCTTCAAAACTCCAACTTTTTTTTTTTTTACCTCTTCAAAACTCCAAATTTTTTTATTTTTTTTTTAACCTCTTCAAAACTCCAACTTTTTTTTTTTTTTTTACCTCTTCAAAACTCTACAATTTTTTTTTTTTTTTTTTTTTTACCTCTTCAAAACTCCAACTTTTTTTTTATTTTACCTCTTCAAAACTCCAACTTTTTTTTTTTTTTTTTTACCTCTTCAAAACTCCAACATTGATTTTTTGTTCCTTTTTTTACCTCTTCAAAACTCCAACTTTTTTTTTTTTTACCTCTTCAAAACTCAATTTTTTTTTATTTTTTTTTTACCTCTTCAAAACTCCAACATTGATTTTTTGTTCCTTTTTTTACCTCTTCAAAACTCCAAATTTTATTTTATTTTTTTTTACCTCTTCAAAACTCCAAATTTTTTTTTTTTTTTTACCTCTTCAAAACTCCAACTTTTTTTTTTTTTACCTCTTCAAAACTCCAAATTTTTTTATTTTTTTTTTAACCTCTTCAAAACTCCAACTTTTTTTTTTTTTTTTTACCTCTTCAAAACTCTACAATTTTTTTTTTTTTTTTTTTTTTACCTCTTCAAAACTCCAACTTTTTTTTTATTTTACCTCTTCAAAACTCCAACTTTTTTTTTTTTTTTTTTACCTCTTCAAAACTCCAACATTGATTTTTTGTTCCTTTTTTTACCTCTTCAAAACTCCAACTTTTTTTTTTTTTACCTCTTCAAAACTCAATTTTTTTTTTTTTTTTTTTTACCTCTTCAAAACTCCAACATTGATTTTTTGTTCCTTTTTTTACCTCTTCAAAACTCCAAATTTTTTTTTTTTTTTTACCTCTTCAAAACTCCAATTTTTTTTTACCTCTTCAAAACTCCAACTTTTTTTTTTTTTTTTACCTCTTCAAAACTCCAACTTTTTATTTTTTTTTACCTCTTCAAAACTCTACAATTTTTTTTTTTTTTTTTTTACCTCTTCAAAACTCCATCATTTTTTTTTTTTTTACCTCTTCAAAACTCCAACATTGATTTTTTGTTCCTTTTTTTACCTCTTCAAAACTCCAACTTTTTTTTTTTTTTACCTCTTCAAAACTCCAACATTGATTTTTTGTTCCTTTTTTTACCTCTTCAAAACTCAATTTTTTTTTAATTTTTTTTTTACCTCTTCAAAACTCCAACATTGATTTTTTGTTCCTTTTTTTACCTCTTCAAAACTCCAATATTTTTTTTTTTTTTTTTTACCTCTTCAAAACTCAATTTTTTTTTTTTTTTTTACCTCTTCAAAACTCCAACTTTTTTTTTTTTTTTACCTCTTCAAAACTCCACAATTTTTTTTTTTTTTTTTTTTTTTACCTCTTCAAAACTCCAACTTTTTTTTTTTTTACCTCTTCAAAACTCCAACTTTATTTTTTTTTTTTACCTCTTCAAAACTCAATTTTTTTTTTTTTTTTTTTTTACCTCTTCAAAACTCCAACATTGATTTTTTGTTCCTTTTTTTACCTCTTCAAAACTCCAAATTTTATTTTATTTTTTTTTACCTCTTCAAAACTCCAAATTTTTTTTTTTTTTATTTACCTCTTCAAAACTCCAACTTTTTTTTTTTTTACCTCTTCAAAACTCCAAATTTTTTTATTTTTTTTTTAACCTCTTCAAAACTCCAACTTTTTTTTTTTTTTTTACCTCTTCAAAACTCTACAATTTTTTTTTTTTTTTTTTTTTTACCTCTTCAAAACTCCAACTTTTTTTTTATTTTACCTCTTCAAAACTCCAACTTTTTTTTTTTTTTTTTTACCTCTTCAAAACTCCAACATTGATTTTTTGTTCCTTTTTTTACCTCTTCAAAACTCCAACTTTTTTTTTTTTTACCTCTTCAAAACTCAATTTTTTTTAATTTTTTTTTTACCTCTTCAAAACTCCAACATTGATTTTTTGTTCCTTTTTTTACCTCTTCAAAACTCCAAATTTTATTTTATTTTTTTTTACCTCTTCAAAACTCCAAATTTTTTTTTTTTTTTTTACCTCTTCAAAACTCCAACTTTTTTTTTTTTTACCTCTTCAAAACTCCAAATTTTTTTATTTTTTTTTTAACCTCTTCAAAACTCCAACTTTTTTTTTTTTTTTTACCTCTTCAAAACTCTACAATTTTTTTTTTTTTTTTTTTTTTACCTCTTCAAAACTCCAACTTTTTTTTTATTTTACCTCTTCAAAACTCCAACTTTTTTTTTTTTTTTTTTACCTCTTCAAAACTCCAACATTGATTTTTTGTTCCTTTTTTTACCTCTTCAAAACTCCAACTTTTTTTTTTTTTACCTCTTCAAAACTCAATTTTTTTTTTTTTTTTTTTTACCTCTTCAAAACTCCAACATTGATTTTTTGTTCCTTTTTTTACCTCTTCAAAACTCCAAATTTTTTTTTTTTTTTACCTCTTCAAAACTCCAATTTTTTTTTACCTCTTCAAAACTCTACAATTTTTTTTTTTTTTTTTTTACCTCTTCAAAACTCCATCATTTTTTTTTTTTTTACCTCTTCAAAACTCCAACATTGATTTTTTGTTCCTTTTTTTACCTCTTCAAAACTCCAACTTTTTTTTTTTTTTTACCTCTTTAAAACTCCAACATTGATTTTTTGTTCCTTTTTTACCTCTTCAAAACTCAATTTTTTTTTAATTTTTTTTTTACCTCTTCAAAACTCCAACATTGATTTTTTGTTCCTTTTTTTACCTCTTCAAAACTCCAATATTTTTTTTTTTTTTTTTTACCTCTTCAAAACTCAATTTTTTTTTTTTTTTACCTCTTCAAAACTCCAACTTTTTTTTTTTTTTACCTCTTCAAAACTCCACAATTTTTTTTTTTTTTTTTTTTACCTCTTCAAAACTCCAACTTTTTTTTTTTTACCTCTTCAAAACTCCAACTTTATTTTTTTTTTTACCTCTTCAAAACTCAATTTTTTTTTACCTCTTCAAAACTCCAACTTTTTTTTTTTTTTTACCTCTTCAAAACTCCAACTTTTTATTTTTTTTTACCTCTTCAAAACTCTACAATTTTTTTTTTTTTTTTTACCTCTTCAAAACTCCATCATTTTTTTTTTTTTACCTCTTCAAAACTCCAACATTGATTTTTTGTTCCTTTTTTTACCTCTTCAAAACTCCAACTTTTTTTTTTTTTTTACCTCTTTTAAAACTCCAACATTGATTTTTTGTTCCTTTTTTTACCTCTTCAAAACTCAATTTTTTTTAATTTTTTTTTTACCTCTTCAAAACTCCAACATTGATTTTTTGTTCCTTTTTTTACCTCTTCAAAACTCCAATATTTTTTTTTTTTTTTTTTACCTCTTCAAAACTCAATTTTTTTTTTTTTTTTTACCTCTTCAAAACTCCAACTTTTTTTTTTTTTTACCTCTTCAAAACTCCACAATTTTTTTTTTTTTTTTTTTTTTTACCTCTTCAAAACTCCAACTTTTTTTTTTTTTACCTCTTCAAAACTCCAACTTTATTTTTTTTTTTTACCTCTTCAAAACTCAATTTTTTTTTTTTTTTTTTTTTACCTCTTCAAAACTCCAACATTGATTTTTTGTTCCTTTTTTTACCTCTTCAAAACTCCAAATTTTATTTTATTTTTTTTTACCTCTTCAAAACTCCAAATTTTTTTTTTTTTTTTTTACCTCTTCAAAACTCCAACTTTTTTTTTTTTTACCTCTTCAAAACTCCAAATTTTTTTATTTTTTTTTTAACCTCTTCAAAACTCCAACTTTTTTTTTTTTTTTTACCTCTTCAAAACTCTACAATTTTTTTTTTTTTTTTTTTTTACCTCTTCAAAACTCCAACTTTTTTTTTATTTTACCTCTTCAAAACTCCAACTTTTTTTTTTTTTTTTTTACCTCTTCAAAACTCCAACATTGATTTTTTGTTCCTTTTTTTACCTCTTCAAAACTCCAACTTTTTTTTTTTTTACCTCTTCAAAACTCAATTTTTTTTTATTTTTTTTTTTACCTCTTCAAAACTCCAACATTGATTTTTTGTTCCTTTTTTTAC
>NW_028258710.1:5000-7500 GCF_982586985.1 Callionymus lyra
TGAAGAAGAACTTGTTAGTGTTAGTGAAGAAGAACTTGTTAGTGTTAGTGAAGAAGAACTTGTTAGTGTTAGTGAAGAAGTACTTGTTAGTGTTAGTGAAGAAGAACTTGTTAGTGTTAGTGAAGAAGAACTTTTAGTGTTAGTGAAGAAGAAACTAGTTAGTGTTAGTGAAGAATAACTTGTTAGTGTTAGTGAAGAACACACTTGTTAGTGTTAGTTAAGAACACACTTGTTAGTGTTAGTTAAGAACACACTTGTTAGTGTTAGTGAAGAAGAACTTGTTAGTGTTAGTGAAGAAGAACTTATTAGTGTTAGTGAAGAAGTACTTGTTAGTGTTAGTGAAGAATAACTTGTTAGTGTTAGTGAAGAAGAACTTGTTAGTGTTAGTGAAGAAGACACTTGTTAGTGTTAGTGAAGAAGAAACTAGTTAGTGTTAGTGAAGAATAACTTGTTAGTGTTAGTGAAGAAGACACTTGTTAGTGTTAGTGAAGAAGAAACTAGTTAGTGTTATTGAAGAAGACAATTGTTAGTGTTAGTGAAGAAGACACTCGTTAGTGTTAGTTAAGAAGAACTTGTTAGTGTTAGTGAAGAAGAACTTGTTAGTGTTAGTGAAGAAGAACTTGTTAGTGTTAGTGAAGAAGACACTTGTTAGTGTTAGTGAAGAAGAAACTAGTTAGTGTTAGTGAAGAAGACAATTGTTAGTGTTAGTGAAGAAGACACTCGTTAGTGTTAGTTAAGAAGAACTTGTTAGTGTTATTGAAGAATAACTTGTTAGTGTTAGTGAAGAAGAACTTGTTAGTGTTAGTGAAGAAGACACTTGTTAGTGTAGTGAAGAAGAAACTAGTTAGTGTTAGTGAAGAAGACAATTGTTAGTGTTAGTGAAGAAGACACTCGTTAGTGTTAGTTAAGAAGAACTTGTTAGTGTTATTGAAGAATAACTTGTTAGTGTTAGTTAAGAACACACTTGTTAGTGTTAGTGAAGAAGAACTTGTTAGTGTTAGTGAAGAAGAACTTGTTAGTCCTAGTGAAGAAGAACTTGTTAGTGTTAGTGAAGAAGAACTTGTTAGTGTTAGTGAAGAAGAACTTGTTAGTGTTAGTGAAGAAGAACTTGTTAGTGTTAGTGAAGAAGAACTTGTCTGTGTTAGTGAAGAAGAACTTGTTAGTGTTAGTGAAGAAGAACTTGTTAGTGTTAGTGAAGAAGAACTTGTTAGTGTTAGTGAAGAAGAACTTGTTTGTGTTAGTGAAGAAGAACTTGTTTGTGTTAGTGAAGAATAACTTGTTAGTGTTAGTGAAGAAGAACTTGTTTGTGTTAGTGAAGAAGAACTTGTTAGTGTTAGTGAAGAAGAACTTGTTAGTGTTAGTGAAGAATAACTTCTTTGTGTTAGTGAAGAAGAACTTGTTAATGTTAGTGAAGAAGAACTTGTTAGTGTTAGTGAAGAAGAACGTGTTAGTGTTAGTGAAGAAGAACTTGTTAGTGTTAGTGAAGAAGACACTTGTTAGTGTTAGTGAAGAAGAAACTAGTTAGTGTTAGTGAAGAAGACAATTGTTAGTGTTAGTGAAGAAGACACTCGTTAGTGTTAGTTAAGAAGAACTTGTTAGTGTTATTGAAGAATAACTTGTTAGTGTTAGTTAACAACACACTTGTTAGTGTTAGTGAAGAAGAACTTGTTAGTGTTAGTGAAGAAGAACTTGTTAGTGTTAGTGAAGAAGACACTTGTTAGTGTAGTGAAGAAGAAACTAGTTAGTGTTAGTGAAGAAGACAATTGTTAGTGTTAGTGAAGAAGACACTCGTTAGTGTTAGTTAAGAAGAACTTGTTAGTGTTATTGAAGAAGAACTTGTTAGTGTTAGTTAAGAACACACTTGTTAGTGTTAGTGAAGAAGAACTTGTTAGTGTTAGTGAAGAAGAACTTGCTAGTGTTAGTGAAGAAGAACTTGTTAGTGTTAGTGAAGAAGAACTTGTTAGTCCTAGTGAAGAAGAACTTGTTAGTGTTAGTGAAGAAGAACTTGTAAGTATTAGTGAAGAAGAACTTGTTTGTGTTAGTGAAGAAGAACTTGTTTGTGTTAGTGAAGAATAACTTGTTAGTGTTAGTGAAGAAGAACTTGTTTGTGTTAGTGAAGAAGAACTTGTTAATGTTAGTGAAGAAGAACTTGTTAGTGTTAGTGAAGAAGAACTTGTCAGTGTTAGTGAAGAATAACTTGTTTGTGTTAGTGAAGAAGAACTTGTAAATGTTAGTGAAGAAGAACTTGTTTGTGTTAGTGAAGAATAACTTGTTAGTGTTAGTGAAGAAGAACTTGTTAGTGTTAGTGAAGAAGAACTTGTTAGTGTTAGTGAAGAAGAACTTGTTTGTGTTAGTGAAGAATAACTTGTTAGTGTTAGTGAAGAAGAACTTGTTAGTGTTAGTGAAGAAGAACTTGTTAGTGTTAGTGAAGAAGAACTTGTTTGTGTTAGTGAAGAAGAACTTGTTAATGTTAGTGAAGAAGAACTTGTTAGTGTTAGTG
>NW_028258710.1:17500-20000 GCF_982586985.1 Callionymus lyra
TTGGATAATGTTTAGATCATGTTTGGATCATGTTTGGATCATGTTTGGATCATGTTTACATCATGTTTGGATCATGTTTAGATCATGTTTAGATCATGTTTGGATCATGTTTAGATCATGTTTACATCATGTTTGGATCATGTTTGGATCATGTTTAGATCCTGTATGGATCATGTTTAGATCATGTTTACATCATGTTTGGATCATGTTTGGATCATGTTTAGATCATGTTTGGATAATGTTTAGATCATGTTTGGATCATGTTTGGATCATGTTTGGATCATGTTTGGATCATGTTTAGATCATGTTTGGATCATGTTTAGATCATGTTTGGATCATGTTTAGATCATGTTTGGATCATGTTTGGATCATGTTTAGATCATGTTTGGATCATGTTTAGATCATGTTTAGATCATGTTTGGATCATGTTTGGATCATGTTTGGATCATGTTTAGATCATGTTTGGATCATGTTTAGATCATGTTTGGATCATGTTTAGATCATGTTTGGATCATGTTTGGATCATGTTTGGATCATGTTTAGATCATGTTTGGATCATGTTTAGATCATGTTTGGATCATGTTTAGATCATGTTTGGATCATGTTTAGATCATGTTTGGATCATGTTTGGATCAACACACAACACCAGTCAACATACAACACCAGTCAACACACAACACCAGTCAACACACAACACCAGTCAACATACAACACCAGTCAACACACAACACCAGTCAACACACAACACCAGTCAACATACAACACCAGTCAACACACAACACCAGTCAACATACAACACCAGTCAACACACAACACCAGTCAACATACAACACCAGTCAACACACAACACCAGTCAACACACAACACCAGTCAACATACAACACCAGTCAACACACAACACCAGTCAACATACAACACCAGTCAACACACAACACCAGTCAACACACAACACCAGTCAACATACAACACCAGTCAACACACAACACCAGTCAACATACAACACCAGTCAACACACAACACCAGTCAACATACAACACCAGTCAACACACAACACCAGTCAACATACAACACCAGTCAACACACAACACCAGTCAACACACAACACCAGTCAACACACAACACCAGTCAACATACAACACCAGTCAACATACAACACCAGTCAACATACAACACCAGTCAACACACAACACCAGTCAGTCAACATACAACACCAGTCAACAAACAACACCAGTCAACACACAACACCAGTCAACACACAACACCAGTCAACATACAACACCAGTCAACATACAACACCAGTCAACACACAACACCAGTCAGTCAACATACAACACCAGTCAACACACAACACCAGTCAGTCAACACACAACACCAGTCAACATACAACACCAGTCAACATACAACACCAGTCAACACACAACACCAGTCAACACACAACACCAGTCAACATACAACACCAGTCAACATACAACACCAGTCAACATACAACACCAGTCAACACACAATACCAGTCAACATACAACACCAGTCAACACACAACACCAGTCAACATACAACACCAGTCAACACACAACACCAGTCAACACACAACACCAGTCAACATACAACACCAGTCAACATACAACACCAGTCAACACACAACACCAGTCAGTCAACATACAACACCAGTCAACACACAACACCAGTCAACACACAACACCAGTCAACATACAACACCAGTCAACATACAACACCAGTCAACACACAACACCAGTCAACATACAACACCAGTCAACATACAACACCAGTCAACACACAACACCAGTCAACATACAACACCAGTCAACATACAACACCAGTCAACACACAACACCAGTCAACACACAACACCAGTCAACACACAACACCAGTCAACACACAACACCAGTCAACACACATCACCAGTCAACATACAACACCAGTCAACATACAACACCAGTCAACACACAACACCAGTCAGTCAACATACAACACCAGTCAACATACAACACCAGTCAACATACAACACCAGTCAACATACAACACCAGTCAACATACAACACCAGTCAACACACAACACCAGTCAGTCAACATACAACACCAGTCAACACACAACACCAGTCAACACACAACACCAGTCAACACACAACACCAGTCAACATACAACACCAGTCAACATACAACACCAGTCAACACACAACACCAGTCAGTCAACATACAACACCAGTCAACACACAACACCAGTCAACACACAACACCAGTCAACACACAACACCAGTCAACACACAACACCAGTCAACACACAACACCAGTCAACACACAACACCAGTCAACACACAACACCAGTCAACACACAACACCAGTCAACATACAACACCAGTCAACATACAACACCAGTCAACATACAACACCAGTCAACATACAACACCAGTCAACATACAACACCAGTCAACATACAACACCAGTCAACATACAACACCAGTCAACATACAACACCAGTCAA